>NC_048442.1:14304088-14604088 GCF_004353265.1 Vitis riparia | reverse complement strand
ATGCATGCATAGTCATTCATTCATGCCTTGCCATTACTCACTTCCAATAACCTAAACCTTCTTTCATACCCAGCTGAATTTGTTAGCCACATCCTCACAATCACCATGCCCACGTTGCATTCCTTTTTCATTAGTCTCGAGCACACCGCACCACCCATTCCTCTCATCATTCCACTCCTTCAATTTCTCAAATCCCTGTGCACGTGGACATCATGCATGCTCCTATGGCCATCAAATCTATTCCTCATTTCACCACCTTCTCATACCCATTTTCCGCACCACTCATGCTTATCCATCTAACACATTTCTCTAACTCACCACTTTTCTCATCTTTCCCGAACTCACATACCCGTCTCCACTCATTTCTTTGTGCATCCTCATACCCACTTCTATTAAACCCTTTTTCTCCCACTAGCTCATTCACCTTCTATTCCCTACCCGTTCTTCTCTCATAAACATACCCCCACATCTTTCTCTTCTCTATTTGCACTCACATATGCACTCACATGCATAGTAACCCCACTTTTTCCCAGCAACTTCACCTTCCCATTCCTTCTCAAGTCCCTGGCTGACTTTAAGGGCTTCAGTGAAGGCCAGTGCATGCATACCTATGTCGTGAAATTGGTCGGCTTGATGATAGCATGTTTCTGAATTGGGAGAAGCAGAAGATGAAAATGAAGAAGGGCAAGAATATGGGTACAAGGCTACAGAGAAGACAGAGGATGATCAGAAAGATCTCATGAATCTAGGCACTTCCGGGATAGAATGAAACAAAACAAGAGTCTTCTGATGATGCCAGAGCTATAACTACTGATGACGCTGAATTGAAATTGCAAGAGGAAGTAACAGATGATGAAATTAATGATGTCATGTTGATGAGAAAGCCTAATCCCACAATTATCTGTGCAAACCTTGATGGAAAACTAGAGCATTCTGGTGATGCAGAAGCAAAGGTTAGCATTGGCGTTGAGAAAGGTACTTCATCAGATTCATCTGAATATACCAGAGATGCTAATTCCTTGAATAATGATATTGAGGAATCTCCATAAACTAGAGAAGACTCACTCTCAATGGGATCTGAGCTAGCGGATAACCCCATAATTGGATTATAGCCACTTGATCATAAGGATATCATTGATATGGGACTTGCTAAAGTGGAAACTTTTGTAAATGAATCATCAAATTCAAAATCAGTTGACTCAAAAGGCAAGTCATATTATCCCTGGGATAATTGGAAGCAATACCACAGGTGTCTCATCTGTTCAGCAATCTGTGTCTACAATTTTAGTTCCCGTGGCTCCAAGCACCACAAGTGGCTTTAATATGGCAGAAACACTAGTTCAGACCCTGCTGGTGCACCCTACAGAAACCCAAATATTCCACTTACATGCATGAATTTATAGTCCCACACTCCCCGCTAATAAAGTGCATCAAACGCGAGTTCTGCATGAATCCATTGACGTTGCTGGGCAGATTATTCCCTGAAATTTCCTACTTCTCACATGTCATCCTTATCATGAAGTCCATGGAAGATCTGTTATTCAGAGAGTTCGCTATGGTATTCTGAGTTTTGTTATGAAACGGAGGTGGCAGTATTTGGGGCGCTGCCATGGTTCATTCATCTGTGAGGAGAATCTCGAAGCCTGAAATGATGATCATCGTTTTCACATCCTCATCCTCGATTTTCTCTCTGTTTCACGCTTTCACTGCTGGCTTTCTTTGCTTCTGCTCATATTCTTACTGATCCAGAGGGCAAGAATAGTGATTGGTTTCCTGAAGTTCCATGGGAAGAAGCAGTGGCAATGCTCTATGAACCTAGAAAGATAAGCGATGCTGAGGGCTATCTTAAGCGGACCGTCTTGAGTCCAGCGTCTGTAAGGGCAGGAAAATGCCTGGAATGCCTGGGCTTGATACTGATAACTGGGAGGTTTCTCGAAACCGTTCAATGCCAGGGGCTGATGGTGTTGGAGCCCAGTCTGCCTTGCGTGTCCAGTCAGCTTTGATCTCCAAACGTGTTGGGAAGGCCTCTTGCTGTAAATGATCAGAACTCAGTCTATGACATGCTAATTCATTCAGACTTTGTAAACGGATGGGATCCACTTCAGTTGAAAGACCGACATGATAAGATAGGTAATGTCAATGGGTTAGGCACAAGACAGAGAGCTAAGAGAGAGAACTCGTTGAGCTCTATTGATTGGAAGCCTCTAAAATGGACTCGGTCTATAAGCTTGCCTTCACAGGGTTCTAGTTTCTGACGTTCAAGTAGCTCGAAGAGCATGGAGTTAGATTCTAATGAAGCCGGAGGAGACTTGCCACTCATGAAGGTGACTCCTGTCCAGTCTCCTTCAGGGGATGCTGTTGCCTGTGTGGCATCTACTTCACCATCAGGAGAGACCTCTTCTAGAAAGAAGCCACGTCTTGGATAGAGGAAGGGACTGGCAAAGTACGAGATGAAGAAAGTGGAAGGTCTGGATGAAAGTGTGAGCAAAAATGGCATTGTTTTCTGCACCAGTAATGGAGAGTCTACACGTTCTCTCAACTCAAACTTGGTTGACAAGAGCCCAAGAGTTATGGGTTTCTCAGATTGTGTATCTCTGGCAACTCCCTCTTCTGCTGCTTGTAGTTTTTCACCAATCTGATGATCCAAGTTCAGTGGATTCTAATCTACTGCATGTTTGAAGGTACTGATCGCTTCCAGTTTACCAAGTGCTTCCCATATCCCCAAACAGCTTAATGGTTGAGGCTCCATTGACATTAATATACCCGTTAGCCTCGAAGGAGTAGCTTGAGAGGGCAAGTCTTTGCCAGAAGGAAAAGTTTGACTCGAGGCAACCTATCAATTTCAGATTCAGCAGAGTTGCATTCTTCATTAGCTATGAAGTGCCTTGCCTCATTGTAGCAGCAAAATGTGATCTGGACCCTTGTCCGCATGGCGATTCTCACTTGCACGCTGGTCCCACACACACCTGTATCCAGTCGCGTGGCCCCCCATAGCATGGCCATCCTTATGCCACATGTCACTTCCTTTCAAATCCCTTCCCTGTGATTTCAAAATAAAGATTTCCAACCCCGTTTTGAAATGATTTTCCAACTTTTGGTTTTTAAAATGTTTTCAACTCATCAAATTTTCCATCCTTATGGTTTTTAGATACCAACATCTCATTTTAATAAAATTTGGTCGCCTTTTTCTTTTTGGCGAGCCACTTTTGAATTTTCTTTGATTTTCAAAATGTTTTAAAATAAGTGTGAATTTATTTTTGTAATTCCAAATGATGGAATTTATGGAATTGATTCATGCAAAAATAAACGGGCTTTGGTGGGGGCCCTACATCAAATAATCTTCTTTAAAATAAAAATGAATTTGAATGAGATGTCATGCATGCTATTGGTGTTTCTTTATCTGGTTTGAGGATATGAGTGATATACTTTATGCTCATTGCTATGCACTAACCCCATTTTGTGATAGCGCGTTGCCGTTTGCTGACCAGGTATGTACCCATTCTCACTTCGGTCATCCTTTATGTATGTCATGATTCTCATATGTGCTATCATGCTGATTATTCATTGATTACTTCATCAATTGCCACGTCAGCTTCATTCTATTAGTAGAGACCCGACTTTAGGGACTTAGAGGGGTGCTACGGTCTTTACCGTACCTTCCTGATAAGCAACCTGACCCCCGAACCCGATCCGGTTTTTCACAGACCACCTTTTCCAAAATAAGGAGTCGCACTTAGGGTTTTCTTTCTTATTTTGTTTACCCTTTAAAAATAAAACAAAAATAAGTGGCGACTCCAAGTCATTTTCAAATAATCAATAAAAATCAAATTTTCAAAATAAAAAAGCGAGCTCGCCATCGAGTGGGAAACGCATTGAGCCGAAATGCGGGGTCCACACCTGCCTTTTGAAGTTATGTGTGATGCAACTGATCAAGCAATGGGAGCAATTCTAGGGCAAAGAGATGAAGGGAAACCTTATGTTATCTACTATGCAAGTAAAACTCTTAATGAGGCACAAAAGAACTACACCACCACTGAAAAAGAGTTGTTTGCGGTTGTCTTTGCATTAGACAAGTTTAGAGCATATCTTGTTGGAGCTCCTATAGTGATCTTCACCGACCACTCAGCTTTGAAATATTTAGTCAACAAGAAAGACTCTAAAGCAAGGCTAATTCGTTGGATTTTACTTCTTCAAGAATTCAATCTTGAAATAAAGGATAAAAAAGGTGTAGAGAATGTGGTAGCTGACCATCTATCCCGAATTTCAATGGAACACATTCCAAAAAGCCCCCTCATCAATGAAGAATTTCCTGATGATGCTCTTTTGAAAGTAGACACCAATCCAAGGTATGCTTATATTGCAAATTATCTAGTCACTGGAGAACTACCTAAGGAATGGACTACTCAAGAGAGAAGATTTTTCTTGTCCAAGGTGCATGCATACTATTGGGAGGAACCATTTTTGTACAAGTATTGTGTTGATCAACTCATTAGGAAGTGTGTACCAGAAGAAGAACAACAAGGAATTCTTATGCAATGCCATGCTTATGCTTGTGGAGGTCATTTCTCCACTCAAAAGATAGCTTTGAAGGTTCTCCAATCAGGTTTTTATTGGCCAACTGTATTTAAAGATGCACATGAAGTTTGTAAGTCTTATGACAAGTGTCAAAGGCTTGGGAAATTGACAAAGCGACACATGATGCCACTTAATCCCATATTGGTAGTGGAATTATTTGATATATGGGGGATTGATTTCATGAGACCGTTTCCACTCTCTTTTGGATACTCCTATATCTTGGTAGGAGTTGACTATGTGTCAAAATGGGTGGAAGCAATAGCTTGTAAGCATAATGATCACAAAGTGGTTGTTAAATTTCTCAAGGAAAATATATTCACAAGGTTTGGGGTGCCAAAGGCCATTATTAGTGATGGAGGTACTCACTTTTGCAACAAGATATTCAACAACCTTCTTGTTAGATATGGAGTGAAACACAAAGTAGCCATACCTTACCATCCACAAACAAGTGGACAAGTGGAGTTAGCTAACCATGAAATCAAGAACATCTTGATGAAAGTGGTGAATGCAAACTGCAAGGATTGGGCGTTAAGACTTCATGATGCACTTTGGGCTTACTGAACTGCCTACAAAACAATTCTTGGAATGTCACCATATAGGTTGGTTTTTGGTAAGGCATGTCATCTACCAGTGGAAATGGAGTATAAAGCATGGTGGGCCATAAAGAAATTGAATTTTGATATGCAAAGAGATGAGTTGAAGAGATTCTTAGATTTGAATGAGTTAGAGGAAATGAGGAACGAAGCCTACATGAATTCAAAAATTTCTAAGGACAAACTCAAGAGATGGCATGATCAAATTATCCTTAGGAAAGAGTTTCAAGAGGGACAAAAGGTGCTCCTATATGATTCAAAATTGCACATCTTTCTAGGAAAGCTCAAATCTCGATGGAATGGCCATACTTGGTTCATAAAGTGTATTCGAATGGAGTTGTCGAAATTACTAATCCAAAGAATGGATGTACCTTCAAAGTTAATGGACATCGGCTTAAACCATATATGGAACCTATGGTGCAAGAGAAGAAGGAGCTATACCTCCTTGAACCTTCCATAAGTTGAGCATTCCAAGTTTGGTGGGCTTAGTCTTCTAAAAGACTAACTAGACCAATGATCTTGCAATTCTTTTTCTTTGATTTTTTTGTTTTGTTTTGCTTGTATGTTGTTATTTTTTTTAGTCATTATGAATGATCCCTTTTTAATCATATCAGTTGTGTTTTGAAGGATTTTCCGGATGGATGGAATGCATGAAGCAAAGGAAAAAGGAGTTTTAATGGCCCATCACCAATTTGCGTCTTCATGCCAAAACAGGGGAGTCTTCATGCTAAAACAGGGGGGTTTTCATAACTTCAGAAATGTGCAAAACGAGTCTCTGTCCCAGTTCACATGATCATGTGAAATTCTCGCATGACTGTGCGAAATTGATAAGGGTAGTGCAAAATTTTTTAATCCTCTGGACCATTTCACATTATTATGCGAACATTTCGCATGACTATGCGAAATCTAGCTTAAGCACTACAGCAAATGAACCCTCTGGACCACTTCGCACACTTATGTGAAAATTTTGCATGTCCGTGCCAAAATTTTCCCTCATGCGAAAACTCTTCGTCTTCATTAGTCATGCAAAACTGAGGAGAAACACCATCGATTTTTTTTCCATTTCACCCATTCTATCTTTCACATTTCTTCCTTGCCCTAAACCACGATCAAACATCGGGAATCTGATTACTTTTAGTTCTTGATTTTTGGAGATTTACTTGAGCACTCCTGACATTTCAAGCATTTCAGGTATTTGAATCTCACTCATCTCTCTCTGAAATTGCAAGACGAATCTGAGTTGAATAGTTTGAATCATCTTGGGAGATTACCACAATTTTTTGCGAACTTCGGACAAATTGATATCCATTATTCCATTTCCCAGTTAATTCATCAAATTGTTCGTTGCAATTTTTTGTTCTTCTTTGTTACAGATGGTGAATCAAAAACGAAAATCATCAGACATTGAGAAAGAATTTGTGGCGATGAATGACGGAAATGGTGAAGACACTGATCCCGAATCACCTCCGGGATTTTCCCTTTTTGAACCTCCCATTTCTGGACATCCAAACCAGAGGAATGTCGCAAGATCTTCAATGGATAAAAGAAAATCAAATATGGTTGCTCCTAGAAAATTACCGGTAAAGAGAACACGAAGCGTCAAAGCCCGAACTCCTTCAATTTTTACGGCATCCCCTGCTACTCCTTCAGAGCAACATGCTGTAGTTCAGTCCACTGTTGCTGAAGCCCCTACTCCTACTCCGGTTACAAAATCTGCACCTCCATCAAGCTGACCACTTCAGTTCCAATTCATGAAAGCATCGAAGAAGAAATTAGCCACTGGTGCAAGGGAGAACTGCTCAGGTAGAAAATTTCATGAAGAATGTTACTATGATTTCAAGGCTTTTGCTGCATCCCCTCATACTAAATTCTCCACCGGAGCTTTGTTGTTGATATTTTTTGGAGCCATTCATGGTGCCTAGACCATTCTTCTATCCTCGTATAATTCGGGAATTTTACCGCACCATGACCAGTAGAGGATTCTACCCACCTTCAGTGATTTATTTCAAAATTGATGGGAGACAAGGTATGCTGAATTCTGAAATGGTAGCAAGAGCTTTGGATATTCCTTTAACACCTCCAAATCCAGCTGAGTTTCAACCTATTACTCAAATTGAAGCTGTTGAGATGGTTTGGATTGTCTTTCAAAATCAATCCATCAATACACATGCAGTGCTGAGGAGAGATATAGAGTCCAAATTTTGGTTCTTGGATCATGTCCTACGCTCCAATGTCTATCCTTGCCAACATGCAATGCAAAGGCGAGAATATATCCTAGAGGCATTATTCAGAATTATTAGTGGATAATGGTGGACGCCTGCTGATTTATTCATGGTTGCCCTATTCTACTTTGAAGATAAGGTACATCTAAAGAAATTGCAAAAAGCCAAGATATATCCATTATTCTTCCCGCGCATGTTGGGCACCATATTGGAGTACTATGGCTTCCCTACTGAACCTAATAAAGAAAGAAGCATCATTGTAGGGAAGTTTATACTGTTTCCAGATGGCAAGGTAGTGTGACCAAAACCGAGTCCACTCTCACAAGTGCCTCATTGACTACTGATAATAAACATCATTATGTGCCTCCTCCAAATTTGATCCTTGAAGATTTTGGTGATGGAGAAGATACACCCCCAAGACCACTAGCTACCACCACACCAGGAGCTACTTCTACTCCCCCAAATCTGGATACAGCTGCACATATTTTGGCTAGTCTTTTCTCTACCCCAAACATAAGCCCATAAGCTTTTAATGGCTATGTCCATATATCAGTTGAAGCATTCAATCAACTCTTAGCTCACTTGGATATGATTCAAGAAAATCGAGCAAACATCCAGCTCACTCAGCGACAACTTGTCCAAAGAGTTTATGAACTTACCATGGCTGTCCAGCAATGGAATTCTTCTTCTGAGAAGCCAACTAGTGTTCATGATGCTCCTCCTCTATCCATCCCACCTACACAAGAGACAAATTTTACAAAGAGGGAGTCCATAGTGCCCACCACCATTTTAACACCTTCAAATATCATTCCCTCCCATCCATCTCATGCTTAAGGATAAGGAGTGCCCTCACTTTTCTCCTTGACTTCATATTTTTTTATTTTATATAGTGTTCATTTTTTTTTCCTCCTTTCCTACCACACTTATACTTCTATATTGTTTTGTCTCAATTATAGAAGCTGGAAAACAATACTTTGCAGGTACTTTTCCCTTCCTTCTTTTACATTTTTTGGTTAACATTGAGGACAATGTTTAGTTTAGTTGGGGAGATGATAGGAAAGGAAGGACTTTTGGTTTCTTGTTGATTTAGAATTGGTTGTTAGATTTTTTTTTTCTTTTCTTTTGCTTGTGCATTAGCTAGATTTTTTTAATTGGTAATTTTGTTTTTGAGAAGGACATAGCACTTATGATTGATAAATGAGCATACCTAGCTTGAAAGAAGTTGATTTGGAATATCGGCTCATTTGCTTGATGTTAGAAAACTTGTTATGTTGATTGAGTTTGATTTGAATTTGAAGTTTTCATCTTCCCAAGTTTTTTTTCTAATTGAGTCTTGACACACACTGTGCACTCTAGACCCCTGATATAAGATGAAAGACTAATCTAACCCTAAGACTTGAACCCAATTGTCTTAGCAAGTTGAATCACTTTTAAATTGAGTTGAGACACCTTAAGAAGAGTCCAATGTGCCCATTCAAAAAAAAAAAAGGTTAATGAATAAAAAAGGTTGATTTATGCTTTCCTTGAAACCTGAGCAAGGTCCAAGGGGTATATGGCCCAAAGGTTTTTAAAGCCTGGTGGCTTAAGCAATTATGGTTGGGAGCCACCGACCTCAATGCTCGCTACATGGGTGAATAGGTGGAGTATGAGCTCGATTGTAGGTGCTAAGGTATTGGATCCTAAATTGTGGATTCCGGGGGTGAAGTTTGAGGAGTTAGTGGCTGAATTAGTCCTATAAACTTGGTGCCCTATGCCTTATGGTCGGGAGTCATCGATGAATCCCCGCTACATGGACCGTATACTTGGAGATACCTTTATCATTGCATTCCTACAATTAGACCTTTGAAAAAAAAATGTGTATATATATAGATATATAAAGATAGGTGCGTTCTTGACCTATGAGAGAGTGGTTTTTGTTGCTTAAGATAAATTAGGCATGGTTAGGGGAAGGAATAGTTTTGAATAATATATTAGGGGGCTAGTTTAATTTCACTCAAGACTTGTTTGGAAATATCATTTAGGGGAGTTGAAAATGGATATATCTTTGACACTTTGATTTGCATGATGTTTTTTTTCTATTAGAGATAGTAAATAAGCTTGAGATTTTGATGACACCTATGGATGGTGAGGTGTGTTTCATTTTTTACCATTTGTGCTATGGGATTTTCAAACACATTTCCAAATGAGTTTAAGATTTTCTTTTTGAGTAATTTTCACTTTCTTTTTGTTATACCATTGCTAAGGGACTAGTAATGTGTTGGTTGGGGGGAATGATTACTACTCAAAAACCGCACATTTTAGATATTAATTTTCATGAGTTTCACACCTTTTAAGTAGTAATTATGCCTAATATGCCCAAGTAATACATTGCTACCCTTGCAAGAGATACTAATGGTTCTTTGTTGAGTTTTGGAGATATTTTAAGGTGATTTTTGAAGCATGGAGTGACAAATGGAAAATGGAATGGAGGAGAGTACATAATATGGATGAAGAGGAAAAGGAAATGCACTTGGACCAAGCTTTGGAGCTTAATTAAAGGTGGTGGAGATGGATTAAAAATGAAGAAATGGGAGAAATTGCAAAGAGGAGTCGAAAAATCATGTTTTTCAATTTCGCATGACCATGCGAAATTTTCGCATAGTCATGCAAAATGAAACAGAGTAGGCTTGGCTGCAGCACATAAAGGAAATGTGAAAAGTGATTTCCCATGACCATGCGAAAATTTTGCACAGTCATGCAAAACACTCCAGCAAGACGAAAATGCAGCTGATTGATTTTCTACTTCGCATCATCATGCGAAATTGCTGAGGCTCGTGTGAAAATGTATTTTTCTCTAGATTCCTTGATGAAGAAGCATCCGGAAGACCTCTTAAATGATGTCAAGTGTCCTTTTGACCTTAGCCTATAAATAGAAACGTGATTGACTCATTTAAAAACTTTTTGGGATTTTTCCTAATTGTAGAACTTTTCAGACTTCTTTTCTCTATATAATTCTCTACTTTCCTTCATTTTCTCTCATTTTCTCGGTAACCAAACATGTCTTGTGAGATCAAATCTCCAAGCATGAGTGGTTAAATCTCATTTTTCTAGGAGGAGGGAGGATCTAGAGGCAAAATCTATGGTGAATTAGAGAATTGAGCTTGAAATGCAAAGGTAATTTGATCCAATTAATTGATTAATTGAAATTTGGGGATTTTTCTCTTAAAATTGTCTTGGATGATTACTACAATGCAAGCTAGGTAGATTCATCAAATTCTTAACCCTAGATTTGATGAGATTGAATAGTTGCATTGTGTGAATCATCGGAAGATAATTTAAGATGAATTGAATATATGATTGAAATTGATATCTTGGATTAGATTACCTAATTTGAAGAGAAATTAGATCTAGACTTAAAGCTAAATAAAATATCGGTTTAGATGAAAATTTAGGTTTTCAATCTAACTTGATGAAAATTAGATCTCAACACCTATTCACCATGGAAATTGCTTTCTAGAAAATCCTAACTCCGAGAATCTCACATCTTATTAATTTTCTTCTCTTTTACACTTCATTTTCCTTTCAATTTGAATACATTGTTATCTTGAGATTTTATCATGCAATTTCAAATCAATTTAACTTGATCATAATCATTTCTTATCATCTCATTAAAGCCTTAATTACCGAGAATAATCCATCCTTGTGGACGATACCTAAATACCACTATACTACAGTAGTTTGTACTAAAACCACTTTTTGATCGGGTACAAATTGCTATAGAATAGTGAATTAGGTTATAAATTTTGTTTTGATCTAACAAACGACAAAATTCGAGCGATCAATACCCCATACTGAAATGGCCATGGCGAGGTCAAAACGTGTAACTCTAATGGCGGTGCATGAATGAGATCACCATGAATCTAACACTCTGGGCATTTTTGAACAAACTGACAACAATATATCTCCATAGTCAACCAGAAATAACCCGTCCTCATAATCTTACGGGCCAGCATGTGTCCTCCCATATGCGGACCACAAACTCCAGCATGAACCTCTCTCATCACTCGATCTGCAGAGGCTCAATCTAAACACAATAGAAGCATACCATCAACTGATCGCCTATATAAGGTATCTCCATAAATCACAAATCTATTGGCCAAATGCCTTAGTGCTCTCCGATCCTTAGCAGTGGCTACCTTAGGGTATGTGCCAGATCTAAAATACTGATAACTGTCATGATACCAAGGTATATCATCCTGGACCTCTGTTTCTCCAATCAAACAACAGTAGGCGGGTACATACCTCAACTCAATCAACAATGGACGTACAACTACATCAATCAGAATGTCCACAGAAGAAGCTAGGGTAGCTAAGGCTTCGGAAAACTGGTTTTGCGCTCAGGTAGATGAATATATCTCAAGTCATCAAATCTCACAACCAGCAACTCCAAATAGGCGTGATACGGCCTAAGCTTCACATCCTTAGTCTTCCAACCCCCCTGAATCTGTTTGAGTATTAGATTAGAGTCACCAAATACCTTCATTTGTCTAATGCCAAGCTCCAATGCAGTCTCTAAACCAAGGATACAAGCCTCATACTCAACTATATTATTTGTGATAGGATGTCGATCAAGGAATGCCAAACGAAAAGACCTCGGAATATGATCACCTTGAGGGAATACCAACAGAACACCTATCTCATACCCTAACTGATTGGTTGCACCATCGAAGTACATGCACCATCCTAATAAACTAGTCATAGCAACAAACTCCTTGAGAAAACAAAGGCTATGCTTAGTTAAGAAAACACCCAAAGGAGGGGAGGGGGGGGGGGGGGGGGGGGTGAATTGGGTTTTTAAAATCTTTTCAATCACAATAAATTTAAACAAAATATAAGCAAAGTAAAGAGATAGAGTTTAGAGAATTCAAAATCAGGTTTATAGTGGTTCGACACTTCCTTGCCTACGTCCACTCTCCTCAACCTCCTAACCGAGTGAGGATTCCACTAACTTAAAGCTTCAACCAAGCTTCCAATCTTTTTACACTTGGATTCAAGCTCCAATGGGCTCTTACACAACCTCTTCAAGATTCAACCCTCTTGAAGGCTTTAACACTCAGATTTTTACAAGATATACTCAACCTAGCTTAAGGATGGCTCAAATACAAGATAAAGCTAGGATGACACACAAGAGTGCACTAAAGGATATGCAAGTGGTGATTTAATGCACTATGAAAGAAATGAGAGCTTTTTGATCAAGAACAGGTAGATAGGCTATTGAATGCAAGTGTTCTCTTGTTAATAAATGAAGTGGAGCTCTCAATTTATAGGTTTCTAAGCTCGGGAGTAAAAAACAGCAAAAGGTAACCTCGTCCAGTCGAGTTAGGGGTCGACCGATTCACTAGCCATTGGAGCATTTAATGCATGACAGGTTACTGTTGCCTCAATCGGACGTCGACTAGTCCTCGACCGGTAAGAGAAACACCTCGACCTGGAAGAGAAAGCTCCTAGGAGAGAGAGAAGGTTTTTAACCTCCCTCGACCGGACGAGCAAAATCGGTTGATTGGTTCCTCAACCGGTTGAGCTGGTTGGCCATAGCCTCGACTGGTTGAGCTTTTTTTGCCTAGAAAACCTTTTTTTTTTTATTCCTTTATTTTCTAACACCTAGGCAAGGTCTTTAGGTAAATTATTAAGCCAATTATAAAATATTTTGCCTAAGGTACACTAGTTAGAAACTCGGGTTTTAATGAAATCGAAGTTTTAAAGAATAAACCAAGTTTTCTAATATGCATGAAACGTATGAAAATCCTAAGTGCACTCATGCATTCATCTTACATTAGTTTCCTATGATCACAAGTCTTCCAAGTGTCTCGATCTTGTATCCATTTGGTCCTTTGATGAATTTTCGAGTTTATACCTGAGATTCTTAAACATTTAAACCAATTAGTCACTTAACCACTGTTTGTTATCATCAAAACCTGATTAGGAGAACCCTTGGGCTAACAATCTCCCCCTTTTTGATGATGACAAACCTTGGTTATCTAGGAGAGAAAAAAAAATCTCCCCCTCAAACCAATCATGGTTCAATCAAACGATTTTTAATAGGAAGCAATGTAAAACATGAAAATGAACAATGGATCATAAAAATATCATATCATATATATAGGGAAACGAAACCTCACATGGACAAACAAGATAGATATGACTATGATGACAATGACATGCATGAGGGTCTCCTAGATCCTATAAATTTCTCCTCCTTTGGCAACATAAAAAAGAAATGAAGGGGGATGTCTAGATAGTCTCAAGGCTGAGGGGGTGGAGGAGGAAACATAGAGCGGAGGTAAGCCATCATCTCCTCATGCTGACTCGCCTGACGACTCTCAATACGATCAATGCTCTGCTGGAGATGCTCAAATGTAGCCTGCTGTTGATCCATATGCTCCTCTATGTGCTCAAATCGCTGCAGGAAGTGATCAAACTGAGAAGTGACTCCAATATGATACAGATCCATGTGCTCCTCCATAGAGTAGAAGAGAGAGTCATGGACTAAGGCAAGCTCCTCCATACGAGTCCCAAGGGAGCTGAACTGAGCGGAAACATCCATCCAAGGTGCATGATCAGGAGCATGAGGTGCCTAAGATGGTAGCTCGGTAAATGATGGCTGAGATGATGGTCCTGCTGTGAAAGACAGCTCAGTTATCATAGACTTTGAGAAGGTAGCCTCAACATGAATGCCCTCTGACTGAGGTGGAGGCGGAATGTCAAACTCGGGCCCTCTTTGCTCAAAGTCCCTCTGAGGGTCTAACCCATCCTCCATCTCTCTAATCTCAGCCTCTTTTTCTGCTCCGGGATCCATCTGATCCTGTCCCCAAGCCTGTCGCTCAGCTTTCCTAACTCAGGAGCCATCAGGAGCCTTCTCGAACTTCATGCGCCCTAAAGACTGCTCATCATATGTGGCATAGCTGATGGGGGCCTCGAAATCCGTCTCTCTACTCAAGTCGACCCCGACATCCTTAAATACTCGAGTAAGGAAGCGGCCGTAAAGGAGTACTTGTGTCGTGCTCTCAACGCAGAGGATCATATGCATCATAATCAAATATCCCACGTGAATCCGTCTCCCGGTGAGGATCGAGTCCATAATAAATGCCTCAAGGTAGGAGACCTTGTCTCGATGTCCTCCTCGTGGCAATAAAATAGAGCATATCATGTGGTGAAGGACTCGGCTGGGCACAATCAGGCTGTGTGCCGATGGTTTGCCCATCCCCTGGGCATTGGCAAGTCTGCACAACCTCTGAATAGCCTCTCTAGGCTCGAATCCCGGCACAGTGGGCCACGCCTTGGCCTCATACACTCGGAGTCCAACTGAAGGGATGTCGAGAATGTGACAGATACTCTCTGGACTCAATTTGATCTCAACTCCTCTCATAGTAGACAATACGGGTCCTTTAAGCCCATAGGTCGCCCGGGAATAAAAAGCCCGCACCAAAGTCGGGAAGATCAGCTCAGAAATCATCACAACTGGCAGCCATCCCATCAGACCGAATAGTCCCTCAAACCCAAAGTACTGAAGTTGGGAGAAATTGACACTTCTCCCTGGGACTACTTTCCTCTAGGCGAACTTTTGCTTGTAGAGCTAATAGTCTTCAATTGAACTGACGAGGGTCGTGTCATACCTCGCCTTTCGATGAGCCTCCGTCTGCTCGGGCTAAGATGGCTCAGCAAGGCGCTTGCCCTGAGCCCTGGAGGTGCCTGTCTCGCGCCTTGGTACCATCCAATGGAACGGAAAGGAGAAGAAGAAGGCCAAAACGAGAATGAAAACAAATAGGAAGGAGCAACCACCAACCTGAAGCCCTAGGTGCACGAAGATGAAGCTGAACAGACCTTGAGGTGCGTGGTGTAGAGAGAAGACACTCCCAAAAGCTAACACCCTAGGTTTCAAATCAAAACTCTAGCTCAAATCCATCCCAAAATCCACTCAAAGCCTTCAATCAGTCCAAAATCCAACCCAAAATGCCCTCTGAAAGCATGTATGTGAAGGGGTGGCAAGCTATGGAGAAGAAAATGTGAGAAATGAAGTGCGGGGGGAGGGGGGGCGCTTTTAAATTCCCAGCCTCGACGAATCGGTCGACCGCCTGGTCAATGGTCGACGGTCAATTTTTCCAAATTTTGTTGCATTTTCTTGTCTCATGATCCTCCCCCTGCCCTTTTTAGTTGAAATCCCCAAATTTTTATGTCCAATGCCACAAGAATTTTGATTTTTGGCCAAAATTTGACCTCTTTCCCAGGATTATTTCTATATGATGCATATGATATGAATTTCACGCAATCATAAGGTATACTCAAGTGTAATATCAACAAGAATTCATCAAGCAATCATTTGATCATAAAGAAATCACCCCTAGCTGTCTTTTAATATCAACAAATTGCTCTTCACTTAGGGGTTTTGTAAAAATATTGGCAAGTTGATCTTTTGTGCTTACAAATTCAAGTGTAATATCACCCTTTTGTGCATGGTCTCTAAGAAAATGATGTCTTATCTCTATATGCTTAGTCCTAGAGTGTTGTACCAGATTTTTTGAAATGTTTATGGAACTAGTGTGTTATCACATTTTATAGGGACATGCTCAAAAATCAAATTGAAATCACTAAGTGTTTGTTTCATCCAAAGGATTTGTGCACAACATAAACCGGTTGCTATGTATTCGGCTTCCGCCGTGGACAAAGCTACCGAATTTTGCTTCTTACTATGCCATGAAACAAGTGAGTGTCCTAGGAAATGACAAGTGCCACTAGTGCTTTTCCTCTCAACTTTACAATCGGCAAAGTCGGCATCCGAGTATCCAATTAATTCAAAGTTATCACCCTTAGGATACCATAGGCCTATGTCCATAGTCCCTTTTAAATATCTAAGAATTCGTTTTACATCACCTAAATGAGATTCCTTAGGACAAGATTGAAATCTACCACACAAGCATACACTATATATGATGTCGGGTCTACTAGCAGTCAAATATAGCAAAGAACCTATCATGCCTCTATACATAGTTGAGTTGACGGGCTCACCTTTCTCATCCATGTCAAGCTTGATGGATGAACTCATTGGAGTCTTCATTGTTTTTGCTTCCTCCATATTGAACCTTTTGAGGAGATCTCTTATATACTTTGCTTGATTGATGAAGGTTCCTTTCTTTAGTTGCTTGATTTGAAGTCTAAGGAAGAAGTTAAGTTCTCCCATCATGCTCATTTCGAACTCACTATGCATGCATTTAGAGAATTCTTCACAAAGAGATACATTAGTAGCTCCAAAAATGATATCATCAACGTATATTTGTACTAAGAGCATGTCATTTTCTTTGGTTTTTATGAAAAGAGTTTTGTCAATTTTTCCCATTTTAAAACCCTTTTTCAAAAGAAATCTACTCAATCTTTCATACCATGCTCTTGGTGTTTGTTTCAAACCATAAAGTGTCTTTTTAAGTCTAAAAACATGATTAGGAAAGTTAAAACTTTGAAAACCGGGTGGTTGTTCAACATATACCTCTTCATTTATAAAGCCATTTAAGAAGGCACTTTTCACATCCATTTGATATAAAACAAAGTCTTTAAAACATGCAAAGGCAAGTAGAATCCTAATGGCTTCCAATCTAGCTACAGGAGCAAAGGTTTCTTCATAATCTATCCCTTCTTCTTGATTAAAACCTTGGGCTACCAATCTTGCTTTATTCCTTATAATTATGCCATTTTCATCCATTTTGTTTCTAAAGACCCATCTAGTTCCAATAACACTTTGATTTTGAGGTCTTGGCACTAATTCCCATACTTCACTTTTTTCAAATTGGTTTAACTCTTCTTGCATGCCAATCATCCAATTTTCATCAACTAGAACATCTTTTATATTTTTAGGTTCAATTTGAGAGATAAAAGCAAGATTATTGCAAATATTTCTAAGAGATGATCTAGTTCTTACCCCACTAGATGGATTACCTATAATTTGATCTTGTGGGTGGTTGATGACAAACTTCCAATCTTTAAGGAGGTCTTGGCTTGATTCACCTTGCACTTGTTGAGGAGGAGGTAGTGCCAAAGGTGATTCTTCTTTCTTGGGATCCTCTACAACTTCTTCTTGTTGCCTTCTATCTTCAATTTGTAATTTTCCCATGGAGGTCTCCAAGCCTAAATCATCATCAAAGCTCTCTCTTTCTTGGAGAGAATTGTTAGATTCATCAAAAATAACATCGATGGACTCCTCAACAACCATGGTTCTTTTGTTAAAAACTCTAAAGGCTTTACTTGAAGTTGAATAACCAAGAAAATTTCCAACATCCGATTTTGCATCAAATTTTCCAAGATTGTCTTTGGTGTTTAATATAAAGCATTTGCACCCAAAGACTTTGAAATAGCTAATGTTGGGTTTCTTTTTTTTCCAAAGCTCATATGGAGTTTTCTTAAAAATAGGCCTTAATAAAATTCTATTTAAAATATAACAAGAAGTGTTAACCGCTTTGGTCCAAAAGTATTTTGGTAAATTGTTTTCATTTAGCATGGTTCTAGCCATTTCTTGAAGAGTTCTATTTTTCCTTTCAACTACCCAATTTTGTTGAGGAGTTCTAGGAGCTGAAAAAGTTGTGGTTAATACCATGCTCATTGCAATAGTCTTCGAAATAAATATTTTCAAATTCTCTCCCATGATCACTTCTTATACAAGTAATTGTAAAACCTTTTTCATTTTGAACCTTGTTGCAAAACTTTGAAAACTCATAAAAGGCTTCATTCTTTTTACTTAAAAATAAGACCTAAGTGTATCTAGAGAAGTCATCCACAATAACAAAAGCATAAGATTTTTCTCCAAGGCTTGGTGTCTTAGAGAGACCAAATAAATCCATATGTAACAATTCAAGAGGTCTAGTTGTTGAAATGAAATTTTTGTTTTTAAAAGAGTTTTTTATTTGCTTTCCCATTTTACAAGCTTCACAAACTTTGTCTTTTTGAAAATTTATTTTGGGAAGGCCTCTAACAAGTTCATCTTTGTTGAGTTGGGAAATGAGGTCCATGTTAGCATGTCCCAACCTCCTATGCCACAACCAACTTTGATCATGCATGCTTGAAAAGCATCTATCATGGCCATCATATTTTGAAATATTTATTACATAAACAGTATCACATCTATGGCCCATGAAGATGGTTTTATCATTTTAAATAACTTTAATGATGCAATGAGATGCTTCAAAAATCACTTTAAAACCTTTGTCACAAAGTTGACTTATGCTCAAAAGATTATGTTTTAAACCATCCACTAATCAAACACTTTCAATAAGAAAGGATGTGTCATTACAAATGTTGTCTTGACCAATGATCCTTCCTTTTGAATTGTCTCCAAAAGTAACATATCTTCCCTTTCTCTTTGTAAGGAAAGCAAACTTAGATTCATCCCCGGTCACGTGCTTGAGCATCCACTATCCAAGAACCACTTATCCTTCTTTGATCCCTACAAAATAAAATTTAAGTTGATTTAGGTACCCATATCTTTTTGGGTCCTTGAGGGTTAGTGACCTTGGATTTCTCAACCCAAACCTTTTTAGCTTTAGCATTTTATGTCTTTTGAGAACCATTTCTTAAGGGACATGTACTACTAATGTGCCCTCTTCTTCCACAAAAGTTGCAAGTGGTTGAAGGACTTGCACTTGCGGATTCTTTTACAAAGTAGTTTTTAAAATACTTTTGATCTTTTGATGATTTGAAACCTAGCCCTTGTTTGTCAAAGACACATTTTTGGCTAGCTAAGATCATTTCAAAAGATTTTTGTCCACAAGAGAAAATTGAAAGAGAGGAAGTTAACCATTCATTTTTCTTTTTCAAAATCTCATTTTCACTCCTCAAAATCTCATTTTTTTTTTCAAGATGAGTTTTAGATATCTCAACAATTGAAAATTTTTCTTTCACTTCTTCAAGTTCCTTTTCAAGTTCTTGAATTTTCTTTTTAAGAGAATTATTTTTCAAACTAAGTTTTTCAAAATCCTCATATAATTCTTCAAAAACATTCATCACTAAAGTTAGAGTTTACCTCATCAAGATCATCTATTGCCATGAAGCACATGTTTGTCACTTCCTTCTCATTTTCTTCTTCGGAGGATTCTTCACTTTCACTCCAAGTGGCCATCATTGCCTTCTTCATTCTTCTCTTGACTTCACTCTTGTAGAGAGGACAATCATATTTAATGTGTCCCAGTTTTTTGCACTTGAAGCATGTCAAATCTCTTTTCTCATCCCATTTCTCCTTGTCACCATGGGATGAAGATTCCTTTTTAGAAGGATCCCTTCTAGAGGTGAATTTCCTTCCTCTAAACCTTTCACCTCTCATGTATTTGTTGAGCTTTCTTGTGATGAGGGCTAAATCATCATCTTCATCACTTGGCTTTTCTTCTTCAACATCTTCTTCTTCTTTGGTTGTAGCTTTGAGGGCTATGCTCTTTTTCTTTTTGTCTTCACCCTCTTGTAACTTCTTTGTCAAATTGATCTCATATGTCATTAATGACCCTATGAGCTCTTCCATAGGTAGCTTAGTCAAGTCTTTTGCTTCTTGAATTGCGGTGACCTTGGTATGCCACTTTGATGGGAGAGACCTTAATATCTTCATCACCTTTTCGGATTCCTTGTAGGTTTTTCCCAAAGCTTCAAGACCATTGACAATGTTGGTGAACCTAGTAATCATCTCAACAATAGTTTCAATTTCTTTCATTGAAAACAATTCATAGTTCTGAACAAGTAAATTGATTTTTGACTCTTTCACTTGATTGGTTCCTTCATGAGTTATTTCAAGCAACCTCCAAATTTCTTTAGCCGATTTGCATTGACATATTCTATTATATTCATTTCTATCCATAGCACATTGCAAAGTAAAAACGACTTTAGCATTTAATTGAAAGTTTCTTCTATCAAGCTCATTCCATTCTTGCTTGGGTTTTGGAACCAAAACTCCATCAACTAGTTTAGTGGGAAAATTTGGGTCATCTTCAATGACATTCCCTACATCTAAATTAGTAGATTGCAAATACCAAGTCATTCTAGTTTTCCAATAGGGATAGTCGGTTCCCGTAAAGAATAGAGCTCTATGCTTTGAAAATTTTTCAACTTGGGATGAGCTTGATGGAATAGCCATTTCCTCTTAGATGATTAAGTCTTAAAAAAAAAAAAGAGGTCTTGCTCTAATACCAATTGAGAAAATAAAGGTTATGCTTAGTTAAGAAAAACACCCAAAAGGAGGGGTGAATTGGGTTTTTAAAATCTTTTCAATCACAACAAATTTAAACAAAATATAAGCAAAGTAAAGAGATAGAGTTTAGAGAATTCAAACTCGGGTTTATAGTGGTTCGGCACTTCCTTGCCTATATCCACTCTCCTCAACCTCCTAACCGAGTGAGGATTCCACTAACTTGAAGCTTCAACCAAGCTTCCAATCTTTTTACACTTGGATTCCAGCTCTAATGGGCTCTTACACAACCTCTTCAAGATTCAACCCTCTTGAAGGCTTTAACACTCAAATTTTTACAAGATATAATCACTCAACCTAGCTTAAGGATGGCTCAAATACAAGACAAAGCTAGGATGACACACAAGAGTGCACTAAAGGATATGCAAGTGGTGATTTAATGCACTATGAAAAAAATGAGAGCTTTTTTATCAAGAACAGGTAGATAGGCTATTGAATGCAAGTGTTCTCTTGTCAATAAATGAAGTGGAGCTCTCAATTTATATGTTTCTAAGCTCGGGATTCGAAAACAGCAAAAGGTAACCTCGTCCGGTCGAGCTAGGGGTTAACCGGTTCACTAGCCGTTGGAGCATTTAATGCATGATAGGTTACCGTTGCCTCAACCGGACCTCGACCGGTCCTCAACCGGTAAGACACCTTGACCGGGAAGAGAAGGCTATTGGGAGAGAGAGAAGGTTTTTGACCTCCCTCGACCGGACGAGCTCAACTGGTCAACTGGTTCCTCAACCGGTTGAGCCGGTTAGCCATAACCTCGACCAATTGAGCCTTTTTGGCCCCGAAAACCTATTTTTTTATTCCTTTCTTTTCTAACACCTAGGAAAGGTCTTTAGGTAAATTATTAAGCCAATTATAAAATATCTTGCCTAAGGTACACTAGTTAGAAACTCAAGTTTTAATGAAATCGAAGTTTTAAATAATAAATCGAGTTTTCTAAGATGCATGAAACGTATGAAAATCCTAAGTGCACTCATGCATTCATCTTACATTAGTTTCCTATGATCACAAGTCTTCCAAGTGTCTCGATCTTGTATCCATTTGGTCCTTTGATGAATTTTCGAGTTTATACCTGAGATTCTTAAACATTTAAATCAATTAGTCACTTAACCATGGTTTGTTATCATCAAAACCCGATTAGGAGAACCCTTGGGCTAACACTCCTCATCTGGAAAATCATCATTAACTAGTTTATCCTTAGATGTTGGTAGCAAGGCTAGGTGATCGTCGATAATACTTCCCTTAATAGACTTCTAAGAAACATACTGGATATCGAACTCTGTCAAAAGTACAAGCCATCTCATCAGTCTACCAGCCAATGCAGGTCTATCAAATAAGTATCTCAATGGATCTAGTCGGGATATCAAATGCACTGAGTACTATGTCATGTAATGTCTCAATCTCCTGGTAGCCCAAACTAGTGCCAAGAAAAGGCGCTCAATCATAACATATCTCATCTCATACTCCAACATCCTCTTACTCAGATAGTAAATAGCTTGCTCCTTCCCTGAGTCATCAATCTGAGCTAACATACATCCTAAGACCATGTCTAAAACTGAAAAATATAGAAGAAGTGGACGTCCTGGCGTAGGAGGCACTAAAACAAGAAGAGAAATCAAATACTCCTTAATCTTCTCAAATGTGAGCTAGCAATCATCATTCCAAACTGTTGGTTGGTTCTTCTTCAAAAGACGAAAGATGGGCTCACATATGTCTGTCAATCTGGCTATGAAACGACTGATGTACTGTAATATGCCTAGAAAACCCCTGATCTGTTTCTCAGTTTTCGGTGCAGGCATGTCAAGTATGGCTTTGATTTTATCTGGGTCGGCCTCTATGCCTCGCTCACTGACCATATGTCCCAATAATTTCACAGAAGTCACTCTAAAGGTGCACTTCTTAAGATTTAGCCTCAATTTAAACTTCCGAATCTTCTCAAAGAATCTTTCTAGAGCCTTTAGGTGATCTGCTTTGCCTCAGGATTTCACAATCATATCATCCACATAAACTTCAACATCCCTATGCATCATGTCATGAAACAAAGTAGTAGCGGCCCTCTGATAAGTGGCTCCTACGTTCTTCAACCCAAATGGCATAACCCTATAACAGTAGGTACCCCACTCAATAATAAAGGTTGCCTTCTCCATATCCTCTAGAGCCATCAAAATCTGATTATACCCTAAAAACCCATCCATGAAAAACAACATCGAATGGCCTATGGTGCTATCGACCAACAAATCAATGTGTGGGAGGGGAAAGTCATCTTTAGGGCTAGCTTTATTAAGATCTCTGAAGTCAACTCAAACTCTAACTTTGCTATCCTTTTTGGGAACAGGGACGACATTGACCAACCACTCTAGATACTCAACCACTGATATGAATCCAACACTGAGCTGTTTCTGAATCTCCTCTTTCACTTGTAGACTCCAACATGGATGTAATCGCCTCAATTTGTGCTAAAACTATAGAGGGATCAAGACCTGACATGTCCTCATAAGACCATGCAAAGACATCCAAGTATGACCTGAGTAGATGAATAAGTCTATTTCTCTTATCTGTAGATAGGGGCGAACCAATCTTGAGCTCTCTAAGCTGATCCTCTATGCCAAAATCAACAGTCTCAACATCCCTTGTTGCAGGTGAAAATCTCTCATCTATGGGATCAGAGTCATGATCAAAAGAGTCCCTATCTGAATCGAGTTGTGCAATCTCATCATCTATATCAAGTATCTATGAAGTGGGTGAATGAGGTACAAATATAAAGATATTATCACAAAAGACAGGTGAATACTAAAAAAGACTCAAATCCATAATTGAAGCAATAGAAACTTCGTCAGAGCGGGAAACAAATCCTAATAAAACATCAAAAGGAAGATGTGGGTCCACAAGGTTGGACGCTCCCTCAACTGGGCTAACAGTGCCCTCAAACAAACTACTATCATCCTCTAGAAGCTTTGGAACAGGAATAGTCTGGGTCCCCTCAAGAACCTCAATGGTAGACACCCCAAACATATCAAATGGTGAAACAAGCTGAAGCTAAACAATGCTGGTAATCTAGCTCACGGTCATCATGTCCATCTCATCTCGGTACTCATCATAGGGAACAACTCCATCAATCATCTCAGTAGGATCAACAATCACTCCATCATTAGTGATATCTTCTGGAAAACATAGAGACAACAGGCTAGCTCGATCTGGAGAAGTAATAGTAATCGCCATAGGAAAAGAAGTGTCGGTAGCCCCATCACTCAACTATAACTGGCGAAATAGATGCTAAATCTCGGTCTCTCTATCTGTATGAACCACACTATCAATCTTCTCTAGACAAGGTCAAATCTCTGATCCTCTGACAAAGTAATCGGCCAAACTCATCCTATAGGGTTGAATAGGATAATCAAATGGTGTGTGGGATAAACGGACCCTCACTCTCTCCTTGCGCAGCCGCGCCGATAATGGTAATCGGTCTTAGTAGGAATGAACCCACGTCCAAATGTCATATCATGGTCAATAGCAGCTATAAACTCGTTGGGTCCCTACTGACGTCGTCCTAACCCCATGCCAGGTAGAAAAGTCATACCCCTCATCATATCAAGAACCATTGTGTTGTTGTGTTGATCAAAAGACATAGCTACAAAATTTCTGCAAAAATCCTCAATCTCAAGAGTTTGTATCTCATCAAAAGTAAACTCAGTCAGAAATAGGTCATCATCACTGTGACTAATCTGAAGTACTGGCTCAGAAGAGGCAAACATATCTCTAGTAGACCGTACCGTGATGACCTGCCCATCATGAATGAACTTCACTTTCTGATGAAGGCAATAAAGAATAACTCCAGCTCTATGAATCCATGGTCGGCCTAGTAGCAAGTTAAAGGATGTAGGAATCCTCAAAACCTAGAACAAAGTAGAGAATGTGGCTTGACCAATCTGCAAATCAATCACTGAGGTACCCATAACCTCCCTCTTGGTGCCATCATATGCTCTGACTGTCTGAGTAGAAGAACCAAAATCTGAAGGTGCAAAACCAAGGGCTATAGCAGTGGCTAAAGGGCAAATGTTCAAGGCTGAGTCATTGTCTAGTAGGGTAGATGGCACTCTATGGCCTGAACAATCAACTGCAATATATAGAGGGCGTATGTGGTCTGAACCCTCAGGTGGCAAGTCATCATCTGAAAACACAATGCAAGTGGGCCTGCCAACCGTCATCATATGAATCAATCCCTCTGGAGTGGTGGTAGTCACTACCCTGATCTGACTCAAGGCTCAAATCAAAGCATCTCTATGAGTACTAGATGATACTAATAAGATCCAAATAGAAATACGAGTCTGAGTGCTCTGTAACTATCTCAAAATCTCATCATTTTCTCTCCTGACCTCCTCATGAGAGGCTGCACCATCAAATGGTCTAGCTACTAGAGGTGGTGGTTGAGCTATTCTTCCACTACGAGTCACAATCTGTATCTCTCTCTCCTCTGAATCATCATCATCTAGCCATAAAGTGAACGAGACAAAGGTATCCTGACATCCGATAACCAAAAGTGTAGAGTGAATCAATTGGAATGGTGCCCCATCTGGGATCAAACTGAATGGTGTAGGAACCTGAGGACCCAATGAAACCCTATCAACCTCACTACTGTCACACAAAATAATTGGCTTGGGTAATCCATCATCCCAACTCAGCATATGTATATTGTCATCCTCTATAAGGTCTATGTGATGAATATCTCTTGGAACTGGAGACATTACTTGTGTAGAATGGGCAGGAAGAGGGTTTGTGGTTACACTTGGCTGCCTTAAGTTAACCAAACCCTGGTCTATCAAGTCCTATATAGCATGTCTCAAAGCAGTGCAATGGTCTATGTCATGCCCTGACCCCTGATGGTAGGAATAATGTAAGTCCATCCTGAAGCAACGTGGTATGGGCTGGGGTAAAGGCCTAGGAGCTAACTGAGTCAACAAGCCACCCTCCATGAGATTTTGAAAAGCTCGACTCAAAGGCATACCCAACTAGGAGAACTGTCATGTCGGCTTCTGTAAAAAAAGAATAATAGTCTATGGGGCTCGGGGTCGAGGGTATGACGTAAGAGGTTTCTTTGTGAAATGTGCAACAAAAACAGGCTGTGAGACTAGGTGTAGATAAGTAGGAGTCATAGGTCTGGAAGGAGCAGGTGGCCTATACTGCACATGGGGTGATGGTGGATAATAGAATCCTGAAGTCTGCCCAACTGTCTGATAATGTCTAGGAGGTCTCATCCCTGCTGAACTAATAGCACCAACATCTCCTGATCGTTGTTCTCTTGAGGGCTTCTTCCCCTTAGAATCAATAAGGAAAGACTCGAGCCACAATCCTCTAGCAATGCCCTCATCTATACTATACAAAGCCTGTACCAAAGATCCAAAATTCGTATGGGGAAATCCCATCAAGTGTCTAGCAAATCTAGGTTGCAAGCTCCTCATGATCATGCTAATCTGATCCTTCTCTGAAGGACGATCAATAATCTATGAAATCTTCTCCCTCCAGCGAGAGATAAATGAAGTGACTGACTCTTCTAGCCTCCAGCTCTCTCCTTGAGACATCAATGACAGTTTTAAATGCAAACTGTCTCAAAAACTCCTGGGCCAAGTCGTCCCAAGTCCTACGACATGATACATCCAATGAAGCGAACCAACACTGTGACACGCCACTCAAGGACATAGGGAAAAGCATGACCATCTGGGCCTTATCTAGTCTGTGGGCCCTCATAACTGTACTATAAAGCCTTAAATGGATGCGAAGACAGCCTATGCTCGTGTATCTCTCAATCTCAGGCATTCTGAACTTGGCCGACAAACTGGCCATTAGTGCTCCATCAAAATCCTCCCAAGTAATAACTCTGTTTGAAGCCCTCATCAATCTCAACCTCTACTCGAGTCTATCCATATATGTATACGGGTCCTCTGAGGTCGAGATAGGCAATGTGACAGGAGGCGGGGCAACCTCGGTCTGACTATGTAGAGTGAAAGGTATAGCCTGTGGTACTGGTTGACTAGGTGAAGGAGGTGGCAATACTGTAGTATCAAACTGGGCACTCTCCTGAAATGGGACCTGCTGCCCATCTATCCTCTGACCAAGATTAGCTATAACCTCCTAGATAGAAGCCATGGCTATGGTAAACTGGTCAACGGTAACTATCTGTGAGTTCATATCCCTCTAATCTAATCTCTAATATGACTGGTCTGATACTCTGGTCAATCTACCTCCAACTCTAATCCACAAAGGCAAATCCAGATCGGTCACAGTAAACCCTCCTACAAATATGGAAACACTGGATAAGGTGCGGTACGAATGTGACTTTGTAAGAATCAAGTGTGTAGAAGTATAACCCAAATATACTCAATCTGATATCCATCTCTGATCACACCAAAATGAGACTACGAAAGGGATAATCGGACCCAATCATGACCAAGGCAGCTCTGAAGGTTCACAGATGCACCCACGTGTAGGAATGAAATCTTAATTGGATCTAGGCTAGCCTACAAGGTTGAGGTGGCTCTATAAGATAGAAAGGTTGGGTTAAAGGATCCCTATTAGAAGCAATCATACCATTCGGCAGTACGTAACCCTCTGCACGTCTTTAAGGAGATGGGGTGCTTCCATGCAAGGTGGTCATCACCTCTACACATGCACTTCCTCGCGTTCCCAGGGGGTTTCTTAAAGGTGAAGGCTCTCCCGTCTCTCAACACTTAAGGATAACCTAAAGTACACAATGAAGGATGTGGGTGCATCCGAAAGACCTAAATCTAAAGTGAGATAGTGAACAAAGACAAGCAATCATAAAAACATGCAAGAGAAAGGGTTGTCATGCAACAAGCAGTCATGCGAAGCAGGTAAGTATCATACAAACAAAGTCCTATCTAGCATATGTGAGAGTGAATCATGTTGAAGTGAGCAAGCAATCAAGTAAACATTCAAGGAAATCAAACATGTTAAGATAGCAAACTAATCAAGCAAGCAAACCAAATCACCTTGCCTAAAAAAAAGGTACCCTCTAATCGACCAATTAAACGCCATATTTTCCTCAACTAGTGTTTAAGCTTGATCCTCAAAATCCCCAATGGAGTCGCCAATCGGCGAGACTCGCTTTTATTTGTGAAAAGATAATTTTTGGAAAAGTCGGAGTCGCCACTTATTTTATTTTATTTTTGAAGGGGAAAATAAAACAAGAAATAAAACCCTAAAAAATGACTCCATAATTTTTGGAAAAAACGTGTCTTTGAAAAATACCCGAGTCTAAGTCCGGGGATCAGGTTACTTATTGGAAAGGTATCTCTAGGAGGTAGCACCCCTCTAAGCCTTAAAAAAGGTCTCTACTGGCTAAGTTGAGGGAGATGTGGCGATTAATTGGTTAATCATAGATACTTAAGTAGGCTAGGTGATTTTAAAAGAATAGCATGCCAAACAAGATCAAGTCACACTAAAGGAGAGTTAGGGTGTGTACCTGAACCACTTCTTAAGCGCTACCACAAAACATCAAAGGTTAGTTTAGATAGTATATCACCCAACATGCACTTCATCATAAATAATCGAACAATACAATAAACATCAAGACACCAAGCACTATCAAACATAAGCATAATTCACAATGACAATCATGTTTATAAACTTTAGAAAGTGGGTGATAGGGAGCGTACCTGGATAGCATAGATAACTCATAATACGGTTCCTCAGGACATGGGGGGTTAATTAATAATTAATAAAACAAGAAATCCTAACATGCATACTAATTAGCATAGCAAAAATTATCAAAGTGTACGAAATAATCAATTATTATATAATTCCTAAAGAAAATATAGATATGATTACAAAAAATAGCAAGAGTGGTAGCAAAAATAAGTTTTGAAAATATTTTCTTATGTAGGGGTTTCACCAATTCCCTAATTGATTTACATGAATTTAGCCCAAAATTATTCCACTATTTAGGATCACAAGCTTTGATTTGTGTTTTTGTTCAAAACCAAACTTTTTGTTGAAAACCGAGAAGGATGCAAACCGATCAAGATATGGTTGCATATTATTTTTATTTTTATTTTTAAAAAAAGGCTTTTGATCCTGAGGTCTCTAAATGAGTTTTTTGAAATAGATTTTTAAAGGGATCTTTAGAGAAAAGCATTTTGTTTTAAAATAAAAGAAATTAATTTTTAAAATAACAAAACATATAAAACAAAATACTAATCAAAACAAAAGAAAACCAAAATTACAAAATAAAGATTTAGAAAATCATGTCAATTAAAGTGGTGAGAGTAAGGTCAACCTTCATGGGTTTCCAGTGGCCTTCAAAAAAAGAATTTAACTAACAATCACTAAGACATCAAATTTATGACTTCCTAATCAAACAAACTAACAAAATATTATCCAAGACTAACATCTAGATCTCAAGAAACACATGAATTAAAATAAAAATAACCAATCAAATATTAAAGTCAACAAACTTAGCATATGGAGATAATAATATGGGATCAATTAAGGTAAATTAGCATTCTAACAAAATATGATAAATCAAAGACCAAAGTTCAACAATCTTGAAGATATAAAAACAATAACATGCCATTAACTAGATTGACTATCCAAAACTCCTAAAGCTCATACTAAATGTCAACAGATCAAAGCCAAAATTACCATACTTAAAACATGAAAATAATAACACGTGATTGACTAAATTAATTAACTAAAATTATAAAAACACTAAAACTAAATATTAATGGATCAAAATTTAAATTACCATATTTAAGACATGAAAACAATAACATGTGATTAACTAAATTAATTAACTAAAATTATAATCAACTAGAAAATTGGATATAGATGGATTAATATCAAAATTAACAAAAATCAGAAACGCCAAAACTCATTCAAACTAAAAAAAAATTAATACTAGATTAAATTAGAATTAAAAACATCAACATCATCTAAAAGATTGGCTAAACTATCAAATTGAAATTGCAAAGACACTTAAACTAGAACGAATAAATAAATCAACAAGTTAAAACTAAACTAAAATCGGAATTAAAAATATGGAATTCATCTAAGGAGATTAATTAAATAATTGAATTAAAATCATAAACGCATTCAAATTATAAAATATTAAAATTAAACTAAATTGAAATTAAACTCTATCCTATGATATTATTTAAACTGATGAATTAAATTCAACAAATGCATTTAAGCTAAAAGCAAGTTAAAATCAAACTAATTGAAATTAAAAAAAAAAACACTCAAACTTTATTCGGCATTATTATTTAAACTAAGAATTAAGATCAACTAATGCATTTAAACTAAAAAACGAATTAAAATCAAAGTAATTGGAATTAAAAAACACAAACTTTATTTAGCGTGATTATTTAAACTAAAGAATTAACATCATTAACACATCAAACTAAGAGAGTAAACTAAAACTAAATTAATCCGGAATTAAAAATATAAATTTTATCTCACGAAATTATTTAAACTAACAAATTAACATCATAAACACATTTAAACTAAGAGTAAAAACTAAACTAATCTGAAAAAAATAAACTTTTTCTCACAAAACTATTTAAACTAACAAATTAACATCATAAATATGTTTAAACTAAGAGAATAAATTGTAATTAAATTAATCCGAAAAAAATAAATTTTATCTCACAAAACTATTTAAACTAACAAATTAACATCATAAACACATTTAAACTAAGAGTATAAATTGTAACTAAATTAAATCAAAATTAAAAATACGTACTTTATCTAACAGGATTAATTAGGTTAAAGAATTAAAATCACGAACAGGCTTAAACTAATAGATAGATTAAAAATAAACTAGCATGGAACTAAAAATATAAATTTTTACAATTATTCAAACTAATGAACCAAAATGATAAAAAAAAAACATCTAATCTAGAAGATAAATAGAAATTATGCGAATTGAGATTAAAGAAATTTATCACTAAGAATCAAATTAACCAATGAACTAAAAAAAATGCTCCATTGAAAACTAACCTATATTGTAGAATAAAAAAAAATCCCTTTTGACGTGTCAAAGTGGCAACCCAATCCATGTTTAAAGTTCCCTGTTGCTCCCCAAAATTCTTCGTGTGCTCGCCAAAAAAAAAAAAAAAAATCCTCTCGTGTCTTGATCTCCCCCAAAGAAAAACAAAATATCTTTTTTTTCTGTGTGTGGATAATGGATATCTCTCTTATTTATATGGTAGCCCACCCTTTGGAATATTTTATTTCCTTTTTGGAGATGCGCGTGGATATGGGAAGTCGATACATGTGTGGCTCACTTGGAGATTTGCAGCCCACTATATGATCCAGATGCCATTAACAGATTATAACCCGAAATCCAATTCAATTTCGTTGCGGGAATGCCCGTTTTCGAGATCAAGAATCTGCAAACTCGAAAAGTCGGTGGCCCTGGCAGCCGCCACTGACGGCAATAAAGCGAGGAGAGAGTCGACGGCGGAGAACCGCGTCAAAATTGTGGATTTCCTCTACAGAGACCAATCAAAAAGACATGATCTTAAAGCCATGCGCGACATACACCGACCTGAACATCGTGGTTGATATAGCCGACGGCCAATCCCGACCGTTCAATGGCAAAATCAACAATTTCTCAAGATTGAAGGCGTCGAATAGTACGAAGCAAAGACAGAAGGATTGAAAACAAGTCCAGGTCTTGGTCGATGAAGGGGAAATTTGATCTGGGCCAACACCGGCGAGTCTAAATTCTTGAAGAACAGAGATTTGGGGCCGACTAGGGATTGTTTGGTAGTTTGAAAAATATGGCCTCCAACGTCGATGGTGACAATGTTGGATTCCGTTCTTCCGCTTGGAGCCATCATCGGTGCATGAGGTGGCATTATTCAAAATTCCCAATATGCACTTCAAGTCCCAGAACCGGAAAAAGCTTAAAAAAATTGTGGTAGTGATGGTGGTAGCGGTGGTTGTGCTAGCGATGATTGTCGATGATCTGGTGGTCGAATCCCCATAGTGCTTTCTATTCCACAAACCGCGGCTTCCTTTGGTGTTTTTATTTTTATTTTTTAAAAAACTCTCAAGAAAATGAAAAAAATAAATGAATAAAATCATTGGGTAAGTCATAATGATAATAATGATAGTAGTAAAATAAAAAACACAAATAAAAATACAAATACAAATAAAAATAAAAATAAAACATTTATACGGAATTATTGAATTAAAATAGATAAATAATGACAAGTACTTACGAAAAAAAATGACAAGATAATAAAAAAAAAATGAGGAATTAGACAAGATAATAAATAAAATGATAAAAAATATAATGATAAATAAATAAAGTCATGTGATTTTACAAAACGAGTTGTGCAAGTCATGCAAACCATGTGAAACATAAGAAATGTGCCAAAAGGTACCCTATGTAAAACTAGGTAAACCTAAGTGGGTCGAAGTGAACCTATGCGGGCTTAGTTGTCCCTCGATGGGCCTAAGTGAACCTAAAAGGTACATAAGTGACCTAGGGTGATCTAAAAAGTGCCTAAGGTAAGCAAAAGGGTATCTAACTGAATCTAGGTGAAGTGTAATGTGCCTAAGTGACCTAAAGTGAGTGTGCGTAGGCTAAAAGCTGCCTAGGATGGATCTAAGTGTCCTAAAGTGATCGGGATATTGTCTAAGTGACCTAAACATGCCTAAGTGTATTGTCCTAAAAGTGCGCCTAAAAGTTATCCTAAAAAAAAAAAAAGGAAAAGCCTAAGTCTAAATCAAGACTGCCAAGGATCACAATAAGGGGTTAGGCAATCCCTCAACCAGAATCTTTGAGGTAGCTCAGAAAAAGCTAAGTAGTATGAGTAGCTATGGGCTACCAAGGAACTACTGTGGAGCACTGGAAATAAACTTAAAGGCATGTACTAAAGGGACAAAATTGAGGGTCTACATGAGCTTTATTTATGTTTGATTCCATCCTTAGGTGCCTAGATGCATGTTCAATTAATTCTAATAAAATGCAGGTCTTGTTTTATATTTCTATGCAACCTTTAATGTCTTATGATAACGCTTGAGAAGCAGTCCAGGTACACATCCTAACCTTCCTTTGCGATTGTGATTTGATTTCTTTTTTGGCATGCTAGTTTTAAAATCACCTTAACCTACCTAGGAACTTTCAATCAATTGATTAATTGTAATTTTTCCCTCGACTTAGTCATTAGAGACCTCTTTAGGGCTTAGAGGGGTGCTACCTCTTAGAGGTACCTTCCCAATAGGTAACCTGATCCCCGGATCAAGACTCGGGTTTTTTTCAAGACTTACTTTTCCAAAACTATGGAGTCACTTCTTTAAGGTTTTCTTTCTTGTTTTATTTTCCCTTTTAAAATAAAATAAGTGGCGACTCCAACTTTTCCAAAACTAATTTTTCACCAATAAAAATGAGTCTTTCCATTGGGTAGGGACACACGTGAAAAATGTGGGTCCACAGAAGCATCTGATCTTTTGTGAGGAAAATAACACTTTGACTATCACAAAAAAACCATGGTAATCTGGAAGTTGTCACTAAGTTCACCAAATAGTCCTTCTAACCAAATAGCTTCCTGACAAGCCTCTGTAATAGTCATGTCCTCAGCCTTAATAGTAGACAAAGCAACTGTAGTCTACAAAGTAGCTTTCCAACTGATAGCACAACCACCAACAGTAAAAACATAATTGATCCAACTGTTATTCCATGATGTAATAATGTATCCGTTTTTCCACACCATGTCATTGTCAAGCTCTAAAGGAGGACCAAAGGTCAAGACAGTTATGCTCATAATTGATCCAACTGTTATTCCATGATGTTTCATGTGTACGCTTATACTTTTTTGTTTTCTTCTATTGAGTGAAGTCGTCTTTATTTGTGTGTTTAATGAGGGATGTAATAATTTATCCATTTTTCCACACCATGTCATTGTTAAGCTCTAAGGGAGGACCAAAGGTAAACACATTTATGCTCATAATTGATCCAACTATTAATCCATGATGTTTCATGTGTATGCTCATACTTTTTTATTTTTTTCTGTTTAGTGAAGTTGTCTCTCTTTGTGTGTTTAATCTGGGATGTCATAATGTATCCATTTTTTCGCACCATGCCATTGTCAAGCTCTAAGAGAGAACCAAAGGTCAAGACATTTATTCTCGTAATTGTTCCAATTGTTAATCCATGATGTTTCATGCGTATGCTCATACTTTTTTATTTTTTATTTTGTTGAGTGAAGTTGCCTCTCTTCGTGTGTTTAATGTGGGATGCATGTAATAATGTATCCATTGTTCCACACCATGCCATTGTCAAGCTCTAAGAGAGGACCAAAAGTCAAGACACATGCAAAATACCAATCTAATGGCCACACATCCCTCTGGAATTCTAACACATAAATTGAGGTATACCTGTTTGGAGTTTCTGGTTCAATGTCCTGGCCCATGGTGTATATTTCGTCTATTCAACTATTGAAAGCAAAACAAATCTATATTTTTTATAGGATTTTTCTTACCAATTTCATCTCTTTTCCTAAAATTGATGGGCAACCACATAAATAGATCATTTCACATTGAATCAAGAATAGTAACTAGATTATTAAAGAAATAAAAAGTTAGAAGATAAAATTAACATGATGAGATATCGATGTAAATTAAAATTATGAGATATTGATATAGAGAATGATAACAATTCTATAATTCTTCAAGTTAGGTTTCGTGTGAAAAGTGTTTCTAAAAACAATTTTATAGAACGGTTTATGAAAATTGTTGTTCTCTAAAACAAAAGTACGTCTAGGACTTGAAAAAATGTTCGTAATATATTTTTTATATTTTTAAATATATTATAAAAACAACTTTTATTTATAGTTTTTTATTTTTAATTATTCTCTATATTTGTACAATTATTTTTCAACATAACAACAGAAAATAAGTAAAAAAAAATGTTTTCTAAAAATACTTTATTTTTGTTTTTAAGAATAGAAAACTATTTACTATTTTTTTTATTGTCTTATATGTTTTCCTTCCTCTTTTTTTATTTTTTATCTAAAGACCATTAAATTGTTTTTAAAAATTGTTAGTAAACAAGTCTAAGACAGGTGTCTAGCACACACACCCAGTCCTTGTTTTTAAGCACTTGATTTCAAAATTTTGTAATTTTGAAATAAATTTAATTGTGTTAGGTTATACGCACAAATTTTGTAAAAGTCTTACAAAATTAGTAAAAAAATAGGAAAAATAATGCGAACAAAAATTTTGTTAAAATAATTAAATTGTGGGGTATAATCTTTATGGTAATATTCTTCTACAAAAGAATGTATCTCTCTTATTCTTTCACCTTAATCACAATTTGGAAGACAATGATAGAAACATTTTCTTGATTTCAAAAATCAATCGAGGGTCATAAGTGGCTTGTTCCCAAATGAACGACAAAGATTGCATGGATGGCACACAATGAAAATGACCTTTGTATGGACAACTTACCATGAGGATGATGGCATGGACAACTCCTTAATATAAATGTTATAATGGAGTCGCATAATGGATCCTCACCATCTTGAACACATGTCGATCTTCATCATTTGCAAAGATGAATTAGCTTTCAAGTAATTTTTTTTAAATAAAATCGCCTTAACACTTGAGGAAGAATTTATTTAGTAAACTTAAATATCCATAAAAAATTTATGAATATTTAAATTTGATCTTCATGTAATCAAGTTGTAACCCTAATGCAAAATGGTGTCGTATTTTTGGTGCGTATGTGCTAAAGTCTTCACCCATGTAAATTGGCTTGACTTGAATGCATAGTGCTAAAGTATTCAAGTTTTAACATTTAATTAAAACTAGAATAATATTTAACACTTATACAAACAAGTCGGCTTTGACACCATGTGGTGTTGTACTTTCGATACTTAATGCGGCTTAAGGGCTAAGGTTTTCGCTTATGTGAATTGGCTTAACTTGGGTGCATAATGATGTCCAATTTTTCAAAATTTAATTAAAATTGAAACCATACTTAACACCTATGTAGACAAGTCATAACCTTGACGTTACACGGTGTTATGCTTTCGACACTTGATGTGGCTTAAGTGCTAAGGTCCCACTCATGCGAATTTGCTTGACTTGGGTGCATAGTGATGTCAATTTTCTCAAAACTTAATTAAAATTGAAACTATACTTAACATCTATGTAGGCAAGTCATAACCTTGATGTGCACGATGCACAACTTTTATCACTTAATTAAAATTGGACCTATACTTGACATAATTTTTATTTTTTTATTTTTTTATGATGATAACTGAACTCAAGTAGTTTCCCCAAGTTACCTACATACCCTTTAAATAAAAAGAGATCAAATCAAACGTAGTTTTTTTTTTTTTTTTTTTTTTTTGCTCTAACTTTTGCCAAGACTAAAAGAAAAATATAATCTTTTGCCTTTTCAGGTTTTCAACTTAGCAAACTTTTTTTTTTTTTATCGTACACAGTTTAAGCTCATGTGGGCAAGGAGCATCACTTATCTTAAGTTTGATGCAAGGGCGATAAATGCATGTTCTTGAAACAAAGTTTAATTTAGGGTTAGAGATAACTTATTCTCAACAAAACTTGTGAAAATCGTTTTTAAGTATTTTGGAGAACAAAAAAAAAATCCTTTGAATTTGTCTTGATTTTCAACCTTGAAAATGGATGAATGACACTTTTATATTATGTTTAATATTCTTCCATAAGTTTGATGAAGAATATGTCAAGTTTAGACTTGATTTTAATCCAAGGGTGATAAACACGTGTTCTTGGAGTAAAGTTTAATCGAGGATCAATGATGACTTGATCTCAAGTAAACTTATCAATAATTTCCTCAACTGTCTTAGAGGACTTTGTTTTCTTTGGCTTTGAAGATGGATTAATGACATTTTTGTATTGTGTTTGATATTCTTCCAAGGGCTTGTTAAAGAATGTTTCAAGCTTAGACTTGATTTCAATCCAAGGGTGGCAATCACGTGTTCTTGGAGCAAAGTTTAATTGAGAGTTAGAGATGACTTAGTCTTAAGTAAACTTGTAAATGATTTCCTCAAGGGTTTTGAGGAACCCAACTTTGTCTTTTTTGGCTTTGAAGGTAGATGAATGATACTTTTGTATCGTATTTGATATTTTTCCACAAGCTTGTCAAAGAATGTTTGGAGTTTAATCTTGATTTTTAAAGCTTCATTTTTGGATTTAGCTTATGGGTTGCATTGTCCTTTTAAGAATGTCTCATGTTGAAGAAGAAAAAACACTTACATTTATAGAAGTTAGAGATTTTAATTTAGAATCTCTGAATTTGGCTTCTTTAATGCAAAAAGTTTGTTCCTCGATTTAAGAAGTTTGTTAAGAAAATTTTTTTTTCTTTCATTGGCATAAGTCTGATTTTTTATTTTTTTACTACATTTTAAGTCCTTGTAGGATAGAAGCAATATGAAGTTTAGGCTCATGCTTTAAGGAGCATCACTGGAGTGTCGAGGTTTGAAAATAAGTGTGGTAAAATTTGATGTCATACTCTCTTCATCCTCATCAGTGATGTTTTTACCCTAGTTCTATCATCTTTGATTTCTTCCATAAACATGTTTTCACTTTCATTTGTTTTTATAACAAGCTCATGTAGCCAACTCTTCAAAGGTGTGAGGTCATATCCCTAGGAGGATGTACAAAAGATCCTAATGCATGCCTTGTATGTACATCTCTACAACTAACACCTCGGATAACTTATCCTTGTAGTCAAGGTTTAAGGAATGTCAATGATTAATGTAGTCAACTACCGACTTGTCTTTTCTTTGCTTGATATTGGTAAGCTCCATCATGCCTATAGTTCGTCAGATGCTATAGAAGTGATTAAGGAATTCCAGCTCTATTTGATCCCAACTATCAATGCACTCAAGTGCAATCAAAGGCATTCCCTTGGAGAGATTGAACAAATTGCTTGACCAAGAGGTCTGTACCTTCATTATTACAAGTTTTGACGAAATGGGCAACGTATTGCTTTAGATTTCCCTTTCCATCAAATGACTGAAACTTTGGAGGTTGATAGCCCATATGCATATGTAGGTTATCAATCCTCTTGGTGTAAGGCTTACAGTACATGAGTGTACTTTGTGAGGGTCCACCATATTGTGCTCTAATGGTGTTAGTTATCATGTCCTAAAGTTGTTGGATAGATAGTGATGCCACTATGGTAGATTCAACAGTTTACCCCATGATTTTCATTGACTTAGGCACATGCGGTGCATCACTTATAAATGCAATCTTCAGAGAGTAAGTTCTTGGCTTAACTCAACTGTATATTGTACTTATGCCTCAACCTTGTTTATGAGAGATGTTATTTGTAGATCTTTATCCTCGATGGTTTTGGTGAGTTTGGCAATGGAATGAGTCATCTCAGCTAATTGTTCTTCTATGGATCTAGTGTCTGTTGTCATTATTGGCATAATCACCACAAAGAAGGAAGTAAAAAAGTTGGAATGGTTAGAGGAGTTGTCCTTTTTTTGCATTCCAATTGGTGATCCAAAATGTGAGTCAATACTAGAGTTGGCATCAATAACAAAGTAGGGGAACTTATCCCTAAAGTCCTTTAGTGTTGAATGGTGTTTTTCCTTAGATTTAGGGAACTTATCTCTAAATCTAACTAATTTTAATTATATTTTATTTTCTTTCATATTGTTAATGAAAAATCAAACAAAAAAAATATATTTTCATTAACATGTTTTTCTTTTCTTAATAGTACTTTCTAGTTTTAATAAAAAAATATCAACACTTTGAAATACTCATTCTATCAATACCCACATGCAATATGTAACATAAACTTCATTGAAGAGTAAAACTTAACATATAGCAATGTCAAACAAAACCATGAGTTTGGAATATGTACCAACGATTTTCAGACAAATAATATGTACCAACGATTAAGAGAGTAATTGTGTACATAAAATAAAAAATTAGCCTAGTTACATATGTTAAAAAGAGTAAATTATCCTTATTTTTTTAATTTATTTTAAATAAAATATCTTAACCAAGTTATTTTTAATAAAAATATAATTTATTTCTTATTAAAATATTAATATCCATATTTTACCATTATTTTTTAACACAAAAAATGTTATTCATATTTTACTAATATTATTTATAAAATTGTTTTCTTAATTTTTCACACAATTTAGGGAACTTATCCCTAAATCTAACTAATTTTAATTATATTTTATTTTCTTTCTTATTGTTAATGAAAAATCAAACAAAAAAAATATATTTTCATTAACATGTTTTTCTTTTCTTAATAGTACTTTCTAGTTTTAATAAAAAAAATATCAACACTTTGAAATACTCATTCTATCAATACCCACATGCAATATGTAACATAAACTTCATTGAAGAGTAAAACTTAACATATAGCAATGTCAAACAAAACCATGAGTTTGGAATATGTACCAACGATTTTCAGACAAATAATATGTACCAACGATTAAGAGAGTAATTGTGTACATAAAATAAAAAATTAGTCTAGTTACATATGTTAAAAAGAGTAAATTATCCTTATTTTTTAATTTATTTTAAATAAAATATCTTAACCAAGTTATTTTTAATAAAAATATAATTTATTTCTTATTAAAATATTAATATCCATATTTTACCATTATTTTTAACACAAAAAATGTCATTCATATTTTACTAAATATTATTTATAAAATTGTTTTCTTAATTTTTCACACAATTTAGGGAACTTATCCCTAAATCTAACTAATTTTAATTATATTTTACTTTCTTTCATATTGTTAATGAAAAATCAAACAAAAAAAATATATTTTCATTAACATGTTTTTCTTTTCTTAATAGTACTTTCTAGTTTTAATAAAAAAATATCAACACTTTGAAATACTCATTCTATCAATACCCACATGCAATATGTAACATAAACTTCATTGAAGAGTAAAACTTAACATATAGCAATGTCAAACAAAACCATGAGTTTGGAATATGTACCAACGATTTTCAGACAAATAATATGTACCAACGATTAAGAGAGTAATTGTGTACATAAAATAAAAAATTAGTCTAGTTACATATGTTAAAAAGAGTAAATTATCCTTATTTTTTTAATTTATTTTAAATAAAATATCTTAACCAAGTTATTTTTAATAAAAATATAATTTATTTCTTATTAAAATATTAATATCCATATTTTACCATTATTTTTTAACACAAAAAATGTTATTCATATTTTACTAAATATTATTTATAAAATTGTTTTCTTAATTTTTCACACAATTTAGGGAACTTATCCCTAAATCTAACTAATTTTAATTATATTTTATTTTCTTTCATATTGTTAATGAAAAATCAAACAAAAAAAAAAAATATTTTCATTAACGTGTTTTTCTTTTCTTAATAGTACTTTCTAGTATTAATAAAAAAATATCAACACTTTGAAATACTCATTCTATCAATACCCACATGCAATATGTAACATAAACTTCATTGAAGAGTAAAACTTAACATATAGCAATGTCAAACAAAACCATGAGTTTGGAATATGTACCAACGATTTTCAGACAAATAATATGTACCAACGATTAAGAGAGTAATTGTGTACATAAAATAAAAAATTAGTCTAGTTACACATGTTAAAAAGAGTAAATTATCCTTATTTTTTAAATTTATTTTAAATAAAATATCTTAACCAAGTTATTTTTAATAAAAATATAATTTATTTCTTATTAAAATATTAATATCCATATTTTACCATTATTTTTTAACACAAAAAATGTCATTCATATTTTACTAAATATTATTTATAAAATTGTTTTCTTAATTTTTCACACAATTTAAATGGAATTTAATTTAATATTAATATTAATTAAAATTAAAATCTTTTTATAGAATAAAAGAAATTATTTTTATAAACGACATACATTTTTATTTTTCCTGTCTTTAAAATCTATTTGCAATCAAGTTTGGATGCAATTTTTATTTTCTATTTAAAAAAAAATGATACTAACTTAAAAGAGTTTTGACTCACCTCCACCCCAAAGTTTGGATGCAACACTTCACACATTGTTTTAGAATGCTGGTCTAGGATGAAAAACTCCAAATGAAGTTGTCTCTCTTTGTGTCTTTAATGAGGGATGTAATAATGCATCCATTTTTCCACACCATGCCATTATCAAGCTCTAAGGAAGGGCCAAAGGTCAAGACACATGCAAAAGACCAATCTAATGGCCACACATCCCTTTGGAATTCTAACACAGAATTGGAGGTATACCTGTTTGAAGTTTCTGGTTCGATGTCCTAGTCCATGGTGTATATCTGGTCTATGCTACTATTGAAAGCAAAGCAATTCTATACTTAATTTTCATGGGATTTTTCTTAGCAATTTCATCTATTTTTCCTATTATATTCAAGACAATTTGAAAAAATTGATAGGCTACCACATAGAATAGATCATTTCATAATGAATCAGAATATTCTTAAAAGTAGCTGCTAAACAAGTCTAAGACATGTCTCTAACACATGCACCCAATTCTTGTTTTTAAGCCCTTGAATATTTCAAAATTTTGTAATTTTAAGAAAAAATTAATCATGTTAGGTGATTAAGTGGGCCATTAATTATTAGAAATAACAGCCACTATGTCAGTTTTATCTCTCCCTTAGTGACTAAAAGATAGAATTCTTCTTTTATCAACTCCCTTATAGAAATATACATCTTATTCATGGGAAACATATGAGGTAAAAAAATTAGGGTCTTTAGTCTAATAATATAAATTTGTATGTGCATGTCTTCACTTTATGGGTTAAGGTTGTGGTATAAACTCACAAAAAATATTATGATACTTGGATAAAAGGTAAATTTTCTAGGCTTCGACTTTTGGGCTATGTTCGGTTCTATTAAAAGATTGAGAGAAAATGTAAAAAATAATAATAATAACAAGGAAAAGTGGAAAAAAGAAAAAAAAATGAAGGAAAATAAAATAAAATAAATTTAAAATCAATAAATCATTTTTATATATTACTTTTTTTATATATATAAAAATTAAATAATTTAAAAATATGTAGATTTCTAAATAATTTTAATTATATTTTATTTTCTTTTATATTTTCAAAGAAAAATCAAATTTAAAAAAAAACATTTTCATTAATTTTTTTTTCTTTTTTTGGTACTTTCCGGAACCAAATATAGTTTTAATAAAAAATATCAACACTTTGAAATACCATTTTGACCTATACCCACATATAGTATAATATGTAACATAAACTCCATTGGAAAAAAAAAACTTAGTTGAAATGAACATAAATTCTGCTTAAAGTAATGTTAAATATTACCACGAGTTTAATAGATGTTTAGGGTTTATACTTTATTTGGGTCATGTAGAGTCGGAGGGAAAATACAATAAAATTTTTGGACAAAGAACATGTACTAGCATTTAAGAGAGTAATTGTGTACATAAAATAAAATAAAATAAAAAATTTTATTTACACATGTTAAAAGTAGTGAATTGTCCTTATTTTTTAATTCATTTTAAATAAAATATTTTAACCAAGTTCTTTTTTGATAAAAAAAAATATATAATTTGTACCTTATTGAAATATTAATATCCATATTTTGTCATTATTTCTTAACACCAAAAATACCATTCATATTTCACTAAATATTACTTATAAAATTGTTTTCTTAATTTTTCACAAAATTAAAATGGAATTTAATTTAATATTAATACAAAATTAAAATTAAAATCTTTTTACAAAATAAGAGAAATTATTTTTACAATTGACATACTTTTTTATTTTTTAATATCTTTAAAAACATTTTGCAATCAAGTTTGGATACACTTCTTATTTTCTATTTATAAAACAAAAAATAAAAAATAAAAATTGATGCTAACTTATATATAAAATAGAATAATTGTTTGAGGATTGAAGAGATAATGGCTTTTAAAATTTCTTAAGAAATTAAGATGTTAAAAAAAAATAAAAATAATAAAAAATAAAAAAGAATAAAAAAAAAAACTTTGTTACATCAAATTTTATAAACGTTGGCCACATTTTGTTGATTATATATATGTAATGTCATACTTACGTTTGTTTTATAAAAAAAAAAATTATAATATGGAAGGAAAAATATAATACATTTCCATGCATGATGTTTGTTTAAAATTACACTTAACTTAAGTGGTTAATGGACAAGTCAAGAATACCTAGAGAAGTCTTGTTGCAGATTGATTTTGGGACCTCCTCTTTCAGTTTATTGTTTTGGACAAAATAACAAAAGATGGATTATACCTGTATGTTATAAAATAAAATATTCAATAGAAAAAAATATCTTAAGATATGTGATGTTATTCTTACTTTTGATTTGTTAAAAAATATATTATATTTCAATATTAAATATTTATGTAAAACATATTACATTCCAATAGTTGTTATTAAAAAAACATATAGAATCTCTTTCATGTTATTTGAAAATTGTTCTATAATTTATAATTTAGTTTGTAATTTTTCTAATAATATTCACAATTAAAATCTTTAAAATTTATAAATAAAAAATATTAGATAATGTTATTAAATGGAGAAGACCAATTTGTATACATTAGTGTTATTTTATGATATATGTTATATTTGTTTTAGGTTTTTTTTAACTATAAATTTAATTTTTTTATTTTCACTTAATTAATATAAAACAAATATAATACCCCACTACACATCTTATAAATCAATATTTAATCATATAATATATCCTATATTTGATTAAACATATAATATAAGTGATACGATAATTTATCTTATTCTCGATCAAATCAAACGTTAAATTTAATAAAATAAATGTTTTACCATATTTTATGTTATATCCAATCAACTAAATATAATCAAAATTATTTCCTAGATGAGATTGACTTTTGTTTTCATATAGATAAAAGTAAATGTTTTAAAAAAAAAAGGAATTTTTTCAAAAACATCTACAAACAAGTTTTAACTTTTCAGATTATGATCATGCATGTGTAAACCCTTTTCTGCTCATTATATTTATTACAAGGGCTTTTTTCCCTAGCCATGTATGAGAAAACACAAGAGAATAGAACTCCATTCTCCATTCCTCTAAACGAACTTCATCACCCCTTTGGCTTCCTTAATAAAAATCTCAGCCATCATCCAGGTTTAATGATGACCAAATCTCATAATCGGCTGCCACATCCCGGGGAAAAACTACCCTTACTTTAATTTTCAGTATTGAAGACCATACACCCATACCATTAATTATAATTCCAATTTTTACATACTTGAATAAAAGGACAAGACAATTTTTTATTTTTTTTTAAAAAAAAGAACACACCACCAAATCCGAATACAACACCTACTAGCTTCATAGCAACTAAAAGTCAAATTCCAGGACAGGTACAGGGCCGATTTTGACGCAAAGGAGGGGCTACCAGGTTGTTCATGTTTCCAAACAATCAAGCAGCACCCGATAGAAATGCCAATTACTACCCTGCTTCCATATCCCATCAATACAATTTTCCAATCAAAGTCACTTGGGGAAGCATTTCCAAAGGTTGAAGGGGGTGGTGTTAGCCACCATTCCTTAGAACTTTCACATACTTTCACAAAGGATTTCCATGCAATCCTGGGTTTCCATCAAGTGAACTATTTGGAAATGTATCAAATTGTTTTCCTTGTGGTATAGGCCCTGTAAAATGGTTATGAGACACATTGAAGAATACCAGGAAGGTGCCTCATTATACTGCTAGTAGTTACATATAAAAGATCCTAACTCTAAGTCAGGGCAAATGGAACAATGTAATAAATACAAGGTAGTAACATTAGTTCTAGTGTACAAGAAACACATGGATTAAGTCTCTCAAGAAAACTGTGGTTGGATGATTTAAGGCATGCGTGACAACTATTTTTTTAGAACATTTTTCTTATTCTTCAAAACAAAAAAAAACAAAAAAAAACAAAAAAAAAAGAAGGAAAACCTGTTTGACAATTAAGAAATAGAAAACAGAATTATAATCTTAAAAACAAAAAATAGCATATTTTTAGAAAACATCTTATAGTTGTTTTCACTTGTTTCTTAAAAGTTAGTTTTAAAAAATAATTATACAAGTATAAAGAGTGATTAAAATAAAGTACTATAAATAAAAGTTATTTTTCAAATATTTTTTAAAAATATAGAAAACGGATTAAGAATATTTTAATTAGGTTTCTAAACAAACTTTTATATTAGAAAAAAATTAAATAACAGTTTTCAAAAATAAACAAATACTCAATATCCATCTCTCTTTTTCCTTTTTTTTTTTTCCTTCATCCTTCATACGGGTTGTCACGATCCAAAAGTTTTCATGTCCCATCAATATGATTTTCTAGTCAAATATGTTAAGATATGGATTCACATATTTTAACAATGGTTCATGACTAAGCTATTCGCATTTTTGGTATTTCATTTATTGTTCGTTCTAAAGTATGGGTCACCTCATGTATAGAGCTCGATACCATATGTGTCTCAGATGATGGGCCTGAGACACATATGACCCAATTTTTTTAAACGGAATGGTCCCTAAGACAGGAGGGTATAAATATAAGGCTAAGTGTTTGTTCATTATGATCACATCAGTTTGAATAGAACAGAACCCATTCTCTCCGGCCTCCCATCGCCAGAGAGAACAATAGAGAAAGGTGGTGCCCTCCACAACCTTAGAAGATCTGTACCTCTTCATCAAAAACACAAAATGGATTCAAGTTGGTTTCCTATTTGGTGATTGTTGTTGAATATATCATGTATCTGTGTTTGGTTGATCATGGAGAATGAAAACATCAATTATATAACAATTGGTATCAGAGCCCCAGGTTGCAATTCCATTTTCACCAAACACTCTTTAAAAACCCCAAACATTTGGTCCCGGCGAAGTGGCGCCGTTCAGGCGCCATCTAGACGGCGTTACAGGCGTCGTTCAAGCGCTGTTCAGGTGTCATCAAGACGATGTTGCAGGCACTGTTCAAGCGCCGTTACAGGCTCCATTCAAATGCCTTTACAAGCGCCATTCAGATGCCGTTACAGGCGCCGTTCAAGAGCCGTTTTGAGCGCTGCAGGCGTCCGTTCCAGTCGCCGTTCCAGATGTCGTTTAGACATCTGTTCCAGATGCGGTTCAAGCGACGTTTAGGCGCCATTTCACGTCGTTGAAAAGTGCCATTTTCAAGCGCTGTTGCAGGCTCCTTGAGACGCCTCTCTCGGCATCATTGACAAACGGAGAATATGGCCTCCGTTTTGGGTCGTGTGGCGATTAGAATGCCACTACCGGCATTGTCGATCAGAACACCACTGTCGGCGTTGTCGATCGGAACGCTACTGCAACGATGGGAGAAAAACACCACTGAAGACGCCGTCGTTGGCGTCGATTTGATGTGGGCGCCACTGCCAGCGTCCTCCGTCATTCATTTGGCAATCGGCGTTCACTGATGACACCACTGCCGGCGTCCATAGCATCGTTTAGCACGAGTGTAACCCATTCAAAAGTAGTCTCTAACCCTCCTCTAAACCCGATTCACCTTCGATTTGGCTCACTGGGTTTTAACTTGGAAAAATGGACCTCCATGTGCAGCTCATGGGCCTTTCCATGCAATAGCTTGTCATGGCCCAACTGCAGCTTTAAGTGATGAAGTATGAATGGTCAAAATGGGCCACCATTTTGCTAAATGGAGCCCACTTCCACCATAGCCACTCACTGCCCAAAGGCCACATTGCTAGACCACGTATTTCCTTTGCAAAATGGGTCAAAGACCAATAGTCCATCACCATTCCTTTTAAAATTATTGGGCTAAAAATACCCCTTAACCGTACTACAGGGGGCACCCCCCAACCTATTGTTCGCCCACAAAAAATATAAGCTTGAATGGCAAATGTTGTCACTCCACTTCGGCATTTGCCCATTTTTCTCCCATCAATTGCTATCAAGCCTTCTATATATACATGGTTTTATGCATCAATTGATATACAAAATATACATGGATTTATGCATAAAAAAATAATTTTAATTAAATTATTTCTTGCTATATTTGTGTTTAATATTTTAAAATAAATGAATTATGTATATTTGTTGCCAAAGTGACCTATATTATATAATTTATTTATTTTATAATATATATAAACATGTTATTATTATTATTTAAAATAATTGGCCCAAAGGAAGATTATTTTAATGTAATAATAAATAAAGTAGTCATAAATATGTGACATATAAAGTTTATCTTGCATTCTATATGTCAGTCCAAAGACAGACATATTGTTTTGGTTTTATTGTCAATATTTATGAATTAATTTTGTATAAGGATGCCAATTACAAGTTGATATTTTTGTCCAAAGAATGAATATTAATGTTTGTGCTAGGTATCTTGTAATAGGCCCACATACATATACATATACATGTTAAATTTTTATTTATTCATGTATGTATGATGTTTATGTGACTGATTGTGAGCTTTATTATTATGAATTCAACATATTCTATATCTGCAAATGTTAATAACATTCTTGTGCTTAATGGCACAAACTTCAAGAAATGGAAGGAGCAGGTTATAATTGTGCTCAGGTGTATGGATTTAGACTATGCATTAAGAGAGGATCGCCCTTTAGACCTTACTAGTGCCAGCCCTGTTGAGCAAAAGGTTGTTATGGAAAAATGGGAGCGATCCAATCGCATGAGTCTAATGATAATGAAGCACTCAATTGCAGAAGCTATAAGGGGTGCAATACCTGAGAAAACCTGAGCCAAGACATTCTTGAACCAGATAGAAAACCGATTCGCTGCAAACGAAAAGGTTGAGACAAGCACTATTCTTAGTAAGCTTGTGCGATACAAAGGAAAAGAGAATATAAAGGAGTACATTATGGAAATGTCTAATCTTGTGACTAGACTCAAGGCACTAAAGTTAGAGTTGTAGGAAGACATACTCATGCACTTGGTCTTGATCTCTCTGCCTACACAATTCAGTCCATTCAAAATTAGTTACAACACACAAAAGGAAAAATGGACTTTGAATGAGCTTATTGTTCAGTGTGTACAAGAGAATGAGAGATTAAAACAAGCAGAAATAGAAAGTGCTCACTTGGCTTCCACATCTCAAGGATTTGGTACCAACAAGAAAAGAAAAAGGGATAATAAAGGAAAACAAACTGCAGTTTTTGGGACATCAAAGCAAAAGGTGTAGAAGAAACAAGATAAGGAGATCACTTGTTTCTTTTGCAAAAAGGTTGGTCACATGAAGAAGATATGTACCAAATACGCTGCTTGGCGTGAAAAGAGAGGTACACTTCTCAACTTTGTTTGTTTAGAAATTACTTTAGTTATCGTGCCTACTGACACTTGGTGGATAGATACGGGTACAACTACTCACATAAGTGTCACGATGTAGGGTTGCCTAAAGAGCCGAATGCCAATTGATGGTGAAAGATACATCTATGTGGGAAATGGCAACAAGGTTGTATTCAAGGCTATTGGTCTTTTTAGATTACAATTAGACTCTGGAGGTACTTTGGATTTGGAAGAGACTTTTGTAGTACCGTCGTTTAGACGGAATTTAATTTCTATTTCATATTTGGACAAATGTGGATATTATTGTTCATTTAGAAATGGAATGGTTAGTCTTTATCGAAATTCAAATGTCATTGGTACAGGTAGTCTAACAGACAAATTATACAAATTGAATATAAAGGCCACTAATGGCAATGAAACCTTGCATTCAAGTAATTATGGCATTAAGTGAAAATTAACAAATGAGAATTCGTCGATGTTATGACACAAGCGTTTGGTTCATATTTCAAATCAACATATTAAAAGGCTTGTGTCAAAATGAATTCTTGATCCACTTGATTTCTCAGACTTTCAAGTTTGTATAGAGTGTATTAAGGGTAAACAAACAAATATGAGGAAAAAGGATGCCAACAAGTGCGGTGACGTCTTGGAATTGATACATACAAACATTTGTGGTCCATTTCCTACCCCTTCTTGGAATGGACAACAATATTTTATCACTTTCATTGACGATTACTCGCGCTATGGCTATCTTTATTTGATTCATGAGAAGTCTCAGTCATTGGATGTGTTCAAGAATTTCAAAGCTGAAGTTGAGAACCAACTAAGCAAGAAAATAAAGGTCGTCAGATCTGACCGTGGAGGTGAATATTATGGTAGATATGATGGATCTGGTGAACAACGTCTAGGACCATTCGCCAAATATTTGATGGAGTGTGGTATCGTTCTTCAGTACACCATGTCGGGGACTCCAAGCCAAAATGGTATATCAGAGAGGTGAAACCATACTCTTAAGGATATGGTAAGAAGTATGATCAGTCATTCCACCTTACCAGAATCACTTTAGGGCAAAGCCGTCAAAACTGCAGTTTACATTTTGAATAGAGTCCCAAGCAAAGTAGTAGCCAAAACCCAATATGAGTTATGGACTAGCAAGAAACCTAGTATTAGGCACTTGCATGTTTGGGGTTGTCCAATTGAGGCTAGGCCTTACAACCCAAATGAAAAGAAATTGAACTCTAGAACAGTGAGCTGCTACTTTGTAGGGTATTCTGAAAGGTTGAGAGGCTTGAAGTTTTATGACCCCTCAACTAGATCCTTCTTTGAAAAGAGCAATGCTAAATTTATTGAGGATGTTGAGTTAAGTGGAAGAGAACCATTAAGAAAGCTGGTCTTTGAAGATGAATCTGTTAGTATTCCTATTATTACAACTGGACATGGTCATATTATGTTTGATGACACTATCCAGAATGTACAACCAATAATAGAGATTGAAAGCACACCTGAGATTCCTCCTACTCAAGTTATGGAACCGGTTCAAGTTCATGAAGAGGTAACTCAACAACCTCAAGAACCTTAAGGACAAGTGCCACTGAGGAGATCCACTAGAGAAATGAGAAGTACAATTTCAGATGATTATGTTGTATATCTCCAAGAACATGAGTTTGACATGGGTCTGGAAGACGATCCTATTTCAGTTAGTCAAGTCAAACAAAGTTCTGACTCTGAAAAATGGATAGAAGCCATGAAGGATGAGATGAAATCAATGAAAGACAATGGTATTTGGGACCTAGTAGAGTTTCCTGAAGGTGTAAAATCAATTAGTTGTAAATGGATTTTTAATACCAAGCGAGATTCAAAAGGCAACATTGTTAGGTATAAGGCACACCTAGTCGCAAAAGGTTTCACTCAAAAGGAAGGCAATGATTATAAGGAGACCTTTTCATCGGTTTCGTCAAATGACTCCTTTAGAATCATCATGGCACATCATGGCACTTGTGGCATATTATGATTTAAAGCTGCATCAAATGGACATTAAAACTACGTTTCTTAATGGTAACATTGATGAGACAATATACATGGTGCAACCAGAGAACCTTGAGTCTAATGATTCAAAGAAACTTGTGTGCGGATTAAAAAAGTCCATATATGGTTTAAAGCAAGCATCCCGAAAATGGTATCGAAAGTTTGATAAGGTGATTACTTCATTTGGTTTTAAGGAGAACACCATTGATCAATGCATATATCTCAAGTTCAGTGGGAGAAAATTCATTATCTTAGTGCTATATGTTGATGATATTCTACTTGCAAGTAGTGACGTGGGACTTTTGCATGAAACCAAGCGATTTCTATCTAGTAAATTTGACATGAAGGATCTTAGTAATGCATCTTTTGTGCTGGGTATATAGATCTATAGGGATCGTTTAAGAGGTATACTTGGGCTATCACAAAAGGCCTACATCGATAAGGTGTTGAGTAGATTTGGCATGAGCAATTGTGCACCAAGAGACACACCTGTGGCAAAAGGAGATAAATTTAGTTTGCACCAATGTTCGAAAAATGAACTTGAGAAGAAGGATATGGAGAGGTTCCCCTATGCCTCGGCAGTAGGAAGTCTCATGTATGCATAGGTTTGTACGCGTTTGGATATTGCGTACATTGTTGGAATGTTAGGCAAATATTTGAGTAACCCAAGTATGGATCACTGGAAAAAAGGCAAAACGGGTTATGCGATATTTACAAAAAACTAAAGATTAAATGCTCACGTATCGTAGATCCAGTCCTTTAGAGATTGTGGGATATTCGGACTCCGATTTCGTGGGATGTCTTGACGTCAGGAGATCCACTTCAGACTACATCTTCATGTTGGTTGGAGGAGCAGTTTCATGGAAAATTGTTAAACAAATACTTATTGCTTCTTCCACCATGGAAGCAGAATTCATAGCTTGCTACAAGGCATCAAACCATGGGATATGACTATGGAATTTTATCACTCAGTTGCGGATTGTTGATGGGATTGAGAAACCATTGAGAATCAACTATGATAATAAAGTCATAGAATTATATTCTAAGAACAACCGAAGTTCGTCAAAGTTCAAACACATTGACATCAAGTTCTTGGTTGTGAAGGAAAGAGTTTAGAGTCTTCAAGTATCAATTGAACAGGTAAGCACAAACTCCATGATTGTGGATCCACTCACTAAGGGTTTGCCACCCAAAGTATATCATGAGCATGTCAAACATATAGGTGTTGTACACATTGATGATGTGCTACTATAGTGGGAGTTTGTATTTAGATTTTGTGTTTGTTTTCTTGATGTGATATTATGTTTGTGTTATCTGTACAGACCTTGATTTTAAACACTATTGTATTTGAATACTCTGAATTGAAATAATGACTTTCAGAAGCAGTTTAGCATCAAGTGTTGAAAGTGGAATTTGACTATTTTAGTTATAAAGTAGGACCAATTGGAAATAGACATATTAAAGATCACATTCTATGTAATTTCCATGCTACACATCCATACGTGATCCATGTTGCTAATTTTGTTAATGTTGTGATCATTGATGGGTCTAGTTATAATTATGATCAACGAAGGTCGCTTTAATCCTGTGTTAACATAATTAGTAGACCGGATTGTTTAAGGATATTAAGATAGAATAGAAAGATGAGCTCAATAAAGTACTATCATGAACATTGTTTTGTATATATATGTGGTCCAAGTGGGAGATTGTAAAGATATGGACTCACATATTTTAACAATGGTTCATGACTAAGCTATTCGCATTTTCGGTATTTTATTTACTTTTCATTCTAAAGTATGGGCCACCTCATGTGTAGAGCCTGATACCATATGTGTCACAAATGATGGGCTTGAGACACATATGGCCCAATCTTTTAAATGGAATGGTCCCTAAGGTAAGAGGGTATAAATATAAGGCTAAGTGTCTGTTCATTATGATCACATCATTTTGAATAGAACAGAACCCGTTCTCTCCCGCCTCTTATCGCCAAAGAGAACAATAGAGAAAGGTGATGCCCTCCACAACCTTAGAAGATCTATACATCTTCATCAAAAACACAAAATGGATTCAGGTTGGTTTCCTATCTGGTGATTGTTCTTGAATATATCTTGTATCTATGTTTGGGTGATCATGGAGAATGAAAACATCAATTATATAACAAAATATAGTAGGGGAAACTTGTTCATAGGTTGAAAAGTTGTTCTTATGCAATTTTGTGGACAAATAGAAGGCTTCACATTTTATTTACTTAAAAATATTCCATATCTCCCCTGAATTTTTGGTTTTATGGTTAGGTGCTCAAAGATTGAAGTTTTTGCCTTTATTTTAAATAAAAGACTTGCAATACCAAAGTAGACCCAAACATACAAGTTTTAAGGTTGATGCAGATGAGCCCAAAGCCCAGTTTTAGTCAGTCAACTGCAAGAAGGTTTGCAAGTAAAATAGTCTTAAGGGACTTGTATTGCTGCTTAACTTTCCATTAAATAGCTTAACTCCAATGCAAGGCAATTTTCATTTTGCCTTTTTCCTTTTTCTATACGAAATTAATACATGCGAGCTAGTGATAGTACTTCTAATATGTTTAGGGCCCAACTTGATCAAAGACATAAAGAATAATAAAAGAAGTGATAAGACTAACTACACCTTCAGTCTACAGTTCAATACGAGTCATAATCGAATTGCATTACTACACTACATATTATTAAGAAACCCAAGCAGTTTTAGATCAATTTGCCAATGCAAACACAAGTTGAAGTGGAAAAAGAAATGAAGAAAATACTCCAACAATGCAAGCGGTATACATAGATTAAGAAATCTTTCAAGGAAATTATGGTTGGATAAATTCAGCCTCTATGACCCCTCCTTTCTTTCCTTGTCCATTTTCTTTGCCGCTTTCCAAAGGTTTTCACAAACCACTCATGTTTCCATGAGGTCAACTAGCACCCAATTGAAACTCCGATTACTAGCCCACTTCCATATCCCATTAATACAATTTTCCAATCAAATTCACTAGTTGAACCTTGTTTAGAGGATGAAGATGTTGGTGGTGATGCCTTAGAACTTCCACATTCCCTTGACAAAGGACTTCCATACAATCCCAAGTTCCCATCAAATGAAGCATTTTCAAATGTTGCAAATTGTTTTCCTTGTGATATATGCCCTGTAAGATGATTATGAGACACATTGAAGAACTCAAGGAATGTTAGCCTTGTTAATTGCCAAGGGATCTCTCCTGAGAGCTTGTTCTGGGAAATATCCAATGACTCCAGCTATGTTAGGTTCCCCAAGGAGGATGGGATATGGCCAGTAAGATCGTTGCCTCCAAGATTGAGAAAATGAAGCCCCTTGAGGCTCTCAATGGAGGTTGGAATCTATCCTTTGAAATTGTTGCATGATAAATAAATTGCCATGTCAGTATTAAGGACCCTCTCATAAAACCTCTGTATGCTTTTGTTAGTCATTGTCATTGAGTACATGTAACTGGAAGTCCAACTTAACTCTGGCATTTGAATCTTTGGTTGTGCCTCCATGTACCTAAGGTCCTTTGCAATATCTGTAAGTTTCATGGCTTCCTAATTTTGGAAATAATCTAATGGCAAATCACCTATAAACTTATTGTCAAAGAGGTCGATGATGCGCAACTTAGGAAACTTGAAATTGGAGTGCTAACTCCCTATTGCACCATGGAATCTGTTGGATCTCAAAATAAGAAGTTATAGTTGTGGGAAAGCTCCAAGCCAAAAATTGAAAATATCATCGATTTGATTATTTCCAAGAGCAAGGTGCTCGAGCATCATGCAATTGGAAAATGATCTTGGTATTTGGCCTCGGAATTGATTTTCACCTAAATCAATCACCCTTAAATTATTTGGCACGGTGCATGTTTGAGGAATGGGGCCATCAAGGCTTTTGCTTCCCAGATCCAATAAAAACATAAATTTGTTAAAGTTGGCTAGACATTGAGGAATCCTGTCACTCAAATTGTTACTAGCCAAATCAAGTAACTTGAGAGAACTCATGTTGCAAATAAGTGGTGGAATTTCTCCTATCATTTTATTTCCAGAGACTGAACAAGCTAAGGTTGATGGTAGTGGAATTGGAAATGATCTTTCCAGCATGTTAGAATCAAGTTTTAAACTGTATAACCTGGACCATGGAAGCACAACTTGACGTTGGTCAAAGCCAGTTAAAAAGTTTTAAGAAAGCTCCAGAACCCTTAGGGTTTCTTTGCTTATGTTCCACATCCACTGTGAAATTAGACCATGAATTTTATTATCAGAAATGGAGAGCACCTCCAATTCATCTTGGTTCTGCAAGAAATCAGGAAACTCAGTTAAGTTGCATGACTCCAATCCTAAACGCTTGAATGTAGGGAGAGTGGCATTGGTTCTAGTGCAACTGAGCAATGATAGCCTGTTACCTGATAATTGGAGTTTAGTGAGTTTTTTTAGCTTAGATAACATGTGGAGTTCCATTATTCTAGTCAAGTTATTTCCTTGTACAGAAATATCCTAAAGATTTACAAGTTCAAATAATGAACTTGGGATCCCACCTTCTAAATTGTTTCCCCCGAGATCTAAAACAGATAATTGGGTGAGGTTCATGAGCCAAGATGGGATCTAACCACTCAATTAATTATTTGCAAGAGCCAAAAGAGTGAGCTAGCTCATATTTACAAGAGAGAATGGGATTTCTCCAATTAAATTTATTTGCTCGAGATACAAATAAGTGAGTTTTGTTTGCTTACCAAGCCAAGCAAGGGTTTCGACACTAAAATCATTCAAAGAAAGGTCTAAATAAGTGAGTTGGGTAAGATTTTCCATGAAAGAAGGAATTTGACCACTAAAAGAGTTATTTGACATGTCTAAATGGGATAACTGGGAAAGGTGACCAAGTGGAGATGGGACCAATCCTGTGAAATTGCACGAGCTGATGTCCAATTCAGTCAAAGAACCAAGCCTCCCAATAGAAGCTAGTAACTCACCAGAAAAACTTGTACCAGCAAAATACAACATTTTTAAGGGACTGTTTTCCTGAAATTCAGGCAAATAACCAATCAGATCTAGATTGTACCTCACACTAAGATTCTGTAGCCTTGGTAGTCGAAAAATGGTCATTGGGAATTCACCATGCAGTCCACATTCTCTGAGAAAGAGAGATGTCAGTGAAGATAAACTTGCCAACTCATGAGGTATTGTTGAAGAAATGTTCACCAGACTTAGATGAAGTTTCTTTAAGTGGGTTAAGTTCTGAACTAGATCTCTCAAGCTAGGCTTTTGAAGCTGCAACATTGGGTTTGTCGAGAGATCAAGGAAAACCAATTTGGACGGTGCTAAAAGTTTCGATGGGATTTAGCCAGAGAAATAAGAATAGGAGAGAATGAGACTTCTAAGCTTTGAAAGTTGACCAACACCAAATGGGATATCAGAGTAGTTGAAATGATTATCAAATAGGTCAAGCCTCCTGAGATGAACAAGATTGAAGAGGGTACTGTTGGAATTGATAGAACCATAGAGACAACTGTTGGTAAGGTAAAGGTCGATGACATGACCAGTCTCCTGGTCACACTCAACACCATCCGTGAGCAGCAATGACTTCCTACTTCTTCTCCATGGGATTTCCACATTGCAACTTTGGGATAAGCAGAAGGATGATAAGAAGCATTCTCATCAATCAAAAAACTTTGCTTGAACTGAAGCAAGACAAAGCTCTCACTATCATGGCATAGTGGCTGCTGCATAGAGGAGGAAGATTTGGCCACTATTAGATAAAAAGATGAGAGTAAAAGGAGAAAGCGCATGAACATGAAGAGACACAAAGTTAAGCCCATATTTTCTATGGATAATAAGAAGCAAATGGGAGTGATGAGGGTTCATAGCTAGGATCCATAGTCTTATATGTGCATTAACTACAACTCAATAGACCAATAAACTAGTGTGCCTATAAATTTTAAACCGTTTCAGAATTTGCCCCTCCATGAGTCCCTGTTACTAATATTAAAAATCTTACTCACAAGTTAAGTCGTCTTCGTAGACTTAGAGGTGACATTAAGCAAAATTTCTATTGATTAAGTCGTCTCCATAGAATTAAGTTGATTAACTACTTCTCTTTTCAATTGGTGACTTGATATAAACTCTAGTGGAGCCCAAATTTCCATTAGTGATGAGACCGGGTAAAGTTTGTTAGGAAGAGTGAAAAGGCAGTGTTACTGATAGCTACCCAATATAGGCATAATTATACATAGATATATGGTTCCAGAAAAGACCCCTTGCCAAGTCTTGGTCATCACCAAAAAATCTCACTAACATGTCCAAGTATTCTCCATAAGCTTAGGAACTTCAAGCAACACTTCACACCACATCATTCTAGAATTTTGGGTCCATGCTCACTCTTTTTCCAAGCTCAAGCAGCAAACATGAAGAGAATGGTAGAAGACTGCAGTAAATAGATCGAAGTACCATGTTTGAAGGTCAAGATATTTATGCTCATAATTGATCCAACTGTTAATCCATGATGTTTCATGTGTATGCTCATTTTTTTTTTCTGTTGACTGAATGATGTTGGACAACCCTAGGATGGTTGCCTACACTCAAGGGTAGGTGGGCTAGGCTTTTACTTTTAGGGTGTAAGGAAAAGGAACAAATAATAAATTTTATGGTAGAGAAAATGATAAGATAAGAAATAGAGAGAAAAGAAGAAACAATGAAGAAAAGATGGAAAACCTTAGAGTCTCACTAAGGCCTTCTAGGAGTCTCACCTAGAAGAAATCACTGGAATCTCATCATTGAGGGTTGCAACCTTGCAACGAAAGAAAATATAATATTATTCATATCAAATCATCTCTTTGATTTACATTGATTAGCCTATTTATAGGCTTCTCTAAGAAATCCAAAGTCTACTAGGACTCTAATAACCTATTATGATTCTAATTCTAATTATAACATCCAAAGCCTACTAGGACTCTAATAACCTATCATGACTCAAATTTTAATTATATTATAACTCAACTAGCTAATCCTAATTAGACTCCAACAAATACCAATCCCAATTCAATTCTAATTAATATTAATCCTACTTAAAGTTTACTTAGGTCTTCACTTTCTTCCTTGAATAAACTTTAAAAGGATTTCCCTCATCAATTCTCCCCGGCTTGAAAGAATTCGGCTCCGACGAGTTAGATGCTTGATACAATTCATAGAGATCAGGGTTAAGCTTCTGAAAGTCCGTTGTCTTAATCCATGTATTTTCAAAGTGTGGTTTGCCTTGCCATTTCACCATAAAATTTTGGTATCCACCTTGTCGAGTAAACACAAGTTGATCATCAAGAACATACTCGATCTCAAGACGTGGGCTAAGAGTAGGTGGTAATTGAAGATCCAACTCTTCACTTACATTGTTGTGATTGCCATGGTAGATATAAAACTCTTTCACATTAAATATTGGACTAAAATGCAAGTTTGAAGGGAGCTCTAACAAATAAGCATTCTCACCCAACCGCTTTAATACCCAAAATGGACCCGCTTTCTTAGCTTGAAGCTTTTGATATGTGCTCGGATGAAATCTTTCTGGTCATAGACGAACCATCACTAGATCACCTTCTTGAAACTGAACATATCTTCGATGTGCATCTGCTGCCTCTTTATAGTTCTCATTGCTGATTTTGATTTTTTTTCATACCTTTTCATGTATATCTCGTATATGACGTGCAAATGCATCACCATCTTGGCTGGTGCGAACAGAAGTAGGTAATGGTATAAGATCAACAGGTTGCTTAGGTTTCAGCCCATAGGCCACTTCAAAATGTGAGTACCGGATAGTACAATTAGTGGAGCTGTTGAAAGCAAATTCGGCTTGTGGTAAGATAGGATCCCAAAATCTCTTGAACTTGTTCAATTTCATGCAAGACAAATACTAGACTTCAAAAAACTTTTTGATGTTGTGCAACAAGTTGATAATTCTCGAAATAATTATGTGTCTTCAACAAGCTTGTGGAAAGTTGTTTCCCACACTCTTCTTGTAAATTGTTTTGTGGAAGAATAAGATTCTAGAATTCCCTATATTCAAAAGAAATTTCAGTAGATTCTTCATGTTTGCCACCACTCATGATAATGTTTGACCTTGGGAAGTCAAACATCAATTCTTCTGAAACTTCTTCAACTTCTTTGAGCTCTTCTATTGGTTGATCTAGGATTAGTTTCATCACCTATTGCTTTCTAGATTCATCATTGATGATTTCTTCTTCCTTTCTAGTAACTTCGACTTGCTTTTTAATAAGAATATTTGATGGCTCTTCTAGTTTCAAGGATGCTAATTTTTCCTCTAGTTACTTATGTGATAGAATTTCCTTCACTGGATGAAGGATCTTCTTATGTCCATTGCGCACAAGTGTGTAAGTGTTCTCATATCCATCATGTTGGACCCTTTCATCAAAAAGCCACGGTCTTCCAAGCATAATATGGGCAACTTTCATCGGCAAAACATCACACCATGCTGATAACTCAAAATTATTACTGAAATTAAACGTCACTAGACAACGAGAACTCACCAAAATAGATGTATCATTTACCCATGCTATTTGATAGGGATTTGGATGATCTTCTATCTTTAGATTAAGCTTCTCAACAAGCTCCTCTAAAGCTAGATTGGAACAACTACCTCCATCAATAATCAAAGTACATAGTCTCCCTTCACAAGCAACACAAGTTTGGAATATGCTAGTACATCGTCAATCCTCCTCTTCATTTAGCCTTGGTATGTTCACCAATGGCCGCATAAAAAAGTGTCTTCAACCATGGTTGCATATGTTGTTCCACTCCTCAATTACATATGCCTTCATGTCAAGAATTTTCGCTCTAATACCAAAATTGATGTAGGACAACCCTAGGATGGTTGCTTACACTCAAGGGTAGGTGGGCTAGGGTTTTACTTTTAGGGTGTAAGGAAAGGAACAAAGAATAAATTTTATGGTAGAGAAAATTATAAGATAAGAAATAGAGAGAAAAGAAGAAACAATGAAGAAAAAATGGAAAACCTTAAAGTCTTACTAAGGCCTTCTAGGAGTCTCACCTAGAAGAAATCAATGGAATCTCACCATTGAGGGTTACAACCTTGCAATGAAAGAAAATATAATATTTTTCATATCAAATCATCTCTTTGATTTACATCAATTAACCTATTTATAGGCTTCTCTAAGAAATCCAAAGTCTACTAGGACTCTAATAACCTATCATGATTCTAATTCTAATTATAACATCCAAAGCCTACTAGGACTCTCATAACCTATCATGACTCAAATTCTAATTATATTACAACTCAACTAGCTAATCCTAATTAGACTCCAACAAATACCAATCCCAATTCAATTCTTATTATATTAATCCTACTTAAAGTTTACTTAGGTCTTTCCTTTCTTCCTTGAATAAACTTTAAAAGGCTTTCCCCCGTCAGTGAAGCTGTCTCTCTGTGTGTTTAATGAGGGATGTAATAATGTATCCATTTTTCCACACCATGCAATTGTCAAGCTCTAAGGGAGTACCAAAGGTCAAGACACATGCAAAAGACCAATCTAATGGCCACACATGCCTGTGGAATTCGAATATTGAAATGGAGGTATACCTATTTAGAGTTTCTGGTTCAATGTCTTGGTCTATGGTGTATATTTGGTCTATTCTACTATAGAAAGCAAAGCAACTCTTTACATTTCATAGGATTTTTCTTAGCAATTTCATCTCTTTTTCCTGTTATATTTAGGACAATTTAAAGAAATTGATAAGCAACCACATACAATAGATCATTTCACAATGAATCAAGAATAGTAACTAGATTATTAGAAAAATAAAAAGTTACAAGATAAAATTAACATTATGAGATATAGATGTAAATTAAAGTTATGAGATATAGTGATAGAGAATGACAACAATTCTATAATTCAAGTTATCTCCATTTGAAAGGTGTTTCTAAAAACAATTTTAAAAAGCAGTTTATGAAAATTGTTGTTCTCTAGAACAGAAGTATGTATAGGACTTGAAAAAATGTTCTAAATATATTCTTTTATATTTTTAAATATATTGTAAAAATAACTTTATTTATAATTTTTTTTATTTTCTTGTATAATTATTTTTTAAAACAACCATAAAAAACAACAGAAAGTAAGTAAAAGATGTTTTCTAAAAATACTTTGTTTCTATTTTTAAGAATAGAAAACCATTTACTATTTTTTTGTTATCAAATATATTTACCTCTTTTTCTTTTTCTTTGTTTCTCTCTAGAGAACATTAAACTGTTTTTAACAATTAGTAAACAAGTCTAAGACATATCTCTAACACATGCACCCAATCCTTATTTCTAAGCACTTGATTCCAAAATTTTGTGATTGTCAAATGAATTTAATCATGTTAGGTGAGTTAAGTGGGCTATTAATTATAGAAATAGCGGAATCAACCTACTCCCTTATAGAAATATGCATTTTTATTCACAGGAAAGATATAAGGTTAAACATATATATATATAAGGCCTTTAGTCTAATTATATAAATTTGTGTGCCTCATCACTTTACCAGTTAAGGTTATTATATAGACTCACAAAGAATTGTGATTCTTGGATAAAACCTAAATTTTCTAGGCTCCCACTTTTTTAGAAAATTTAGGTTATATTGGGTTCTCCAAAAAAAATTAAGGAAAAATGCAAAGAAAAGAAAATAACGAAGAAAAGTAGAAAGAAAAAAATGAAAAAAAAAAACAGATTTAAAATCAATACCCACATGTAATATAATATGTAATATAAACTCCATTGAAGGGTAAAAGTTAATTGAAATGAACATAGATTCTTCATAAAGCAATGTTAAACGTCAACATGAGTTTGGAAGATGCTTAGAGTTTATACTCTATTTGCGTTATGTAGAGTTTGAAGGAAAATACAATTAAATTTTTGGAGAAAGAATATTTATGAATGATTGAGAAATTGTGTTCATAAAGTAGAAAATTTAGTTTATTTACATATGTTAAAAAGAGTAGATTGTCCTTATTTTTTTTAGTTTATTTTAAATGAAATATCTTAACCAAATTCTTTTTGGACAAAAATATAATTTATACCTTATTAAAAATATTAATATCCATATTTTATTATTATTTCTTAACACAAAAAAATACTATTCATATTTCACTAATTTTTTCACAAAATTTAAATGGAATTTAATTTAATATTACTATAAAATTGAAATTACAAATCTTTTTACACAATGAAAGAAATTATTTTTACAAATGACATACTTTTTTTATTTATTTTCTTTTTTTTTTAAATTGTTTGGAATCAAGATATTGTTTTGGACTGTTTATTTTCTATTTTTAAAAACCAAAAAAAAATGATACTAACTCCTATATAAAATAGAACAATTCTTTAAGGCTTAAATAGAAAATGGCTTTTAAAATTGCTTAAAATTTTAAGATATTAAAAACAACTTATTACATCAAATTTTAAAAAATTTAACTGTTTCAGAATTTGCCCCTTCATGACTCCTTGTTACTAATAAAAATCTCCATTTATTATATGACCTGCTTTGGCTTAAGCTGATGAACAACCTCTCCTTGGAGCCCAAATTCCACAAGTGATGAGACCGCAGGAAGCTGGTTAACCTCAGAAACAGTGGTCTATGTTTTCTAGGCTTCGACTTTTGGGCTATGTATGGTTCTCTAAAAAGATTGAGAGAAAATGCAAAGAAAAGAAAATAACAAGGAAAAATAGAAAAAAAAAAAGAAGGAAAATAAAATCAATGAGATTTAAAATCAATAAATCATTTTTATATATTACTTCAAACTCATTTCACTTATTTTTTTAATATAAAAATTAAATAATTTAAAAATATATAGATTTCTAAATAATTTCAATTATATTTTATTTTCTTTTATATTTTCAATGAAAAATCAAATATATATATATATATATATATATAAAATCATTTTCATTAATATTTTTTTTTCTTTTTTTGGTACTTTCTGGGAATCAAACATAGTTTTAATAAAAATATCAACACTTTGAAATACCATTTTAATCTATACCCATATGTAATATAATCTATTAACATAAACTCAATCAAAACTATAACTTAGTTTTAATAATATAAGCAACACTTTGATGTGATAATTTCTTTTATTCTCAATAAAATCAAACATTAAATTTAATAAAATAATTTTTTTCATCATATTTTATGTTATATCCAATCAAATAAATATAATCAAAATTATTTCTTAAATGAGATTGACTTTTTTTTTTTCATACAAATGTTTTCGAAAAAAAGGAATTGTTTTCAAAAACATCAACAAACAAGTTTTCACTTTTCGGTTTATGATCATGCATGTGTAAACCCTTTTATGTTCATTATATTTACAAGGGTTTTTTTTTTCTTTTTTCCCTAGCCATGTATGAGAAAACACAATAGAATAGAATTCCATTCTCCATTCCTCTAAACGAACTTCATCACCCCTTTGGCTTCCTTAATAAAATCTCAGCCATCATCTAGGCTTAATGATGACCAAATCTCATAATCGACTGCCACATCCTGAGGAAAAACAAACCTTTAATTTTCAGTATTGAAGACCATACACCCATACCATTAGTTATAATTCCAGGTTTTACATACTTGAATAAAAGTACAAGACAAATTTAAAAATAAAAAAAATAAAAAACACCACCAAATCCGAATACAACACCTACTGGCTTCATAGCAACTAAACGTCAAATTCTAGGACAGGTACAGGGCCGATTTTGACGTAGAGGAAGGGCTACCAGGTTACTGTTCATGTTTCCAAACAATCAAGCAGTACTCGATAGAAACACTAATTACTACTGCGCTTCTATATCCCATGTAATGCCCCAAACCCAATTTAGGGATAAAATCATAATTTAAAAATGGTTAATTAATTAAAGTAATTTAATAAAGGTAAAAAGGTCTTTTTAATATTTAAAATCCTTATATATAAATTAGATTTTTCCTATTTTCTCTATTCAGAAAACCCTTTTACACAGATATCAGAAAGATCATAAAGCATAGGGTTGAAGATTTGGAGATTTAGGGTTTGAAGATCAATTTTTCAGGTAAGATTTTAATCCTTAAATTAATATTTTATATTTATTAATTAGTTTTAAAAACTTTAGATATTCTTTGGAAGATCTCAATATAGATTAGGGTTTGTTAAATTAATTTTTAGATCAAAAGACTAGAAATTTATGAATATGGATTAATTTGTGATGAAAATAGGAAAATTTAGAAAATTTCAATTAAATAGAAAACAAATCAATAAAAAATCAATGGAAGAAAAGAAATTTTAGATTTAGAAAATAAATAAATCGTTTGTGTAGACTTTAGATTTGAAAAAAAAAATGTGTAGATATATGTACTATGTGAAAAATAAAAATATAAAGAAATAAATAAATATAATGAGAGGTGTGTAGGTGGCTCTATACAATGTCGTGGGATTAAAAAAATAAAAAAATAAAAAATTGGAGTAGGCGTGTGTTGCCAAGGTGTTGACTTAGGCATTGGAAAAGATCGCATATGTGAATATATTATTATAATAATAAATAATGAGAAGAAACATGAGGCTTACTATTTTATTCTTAGGGCTTTGTGCGTGTAATGAAGATAGGGGGGTAATGGGTTGGTTATGTATTGAATTTGAAAATTAATAAAAATTATAATATTTAGTTTGAAGCTAACAAATGAAATATTAATAATAATAATAATAGTTTCTTGTATAGGTTTTAATTTAATTTAAGTATATAAAGAAATAAATAGTGAGAGTAAGATTAGGAAAGAAAATGAATTTTACAATAATTTGGAAACTCACTAAATTAATTTATTATTGTTTAGTAAGTTGAAAAATAATACTGGGTAGTAATAATAATAGCATGAGAAATTAATTAGGATCCCTAATACTAAATAAAATATTTTTAGGATTTTTAAATTTATATATTTAGATAAATAATCAATAATCAAGATTGTGTATGATATTATGTTAGGTGAGGAGGAAATTTTTCAGAGTTAAATACTTCAAGATTTGGAGTGCTTCTTCAAGGTAAGGGAAATTAATGCAGATTTTTATAAAAGAAAATAATTTTTTGTTTATATTTTATTTTGAAATGTGTAAAAATATTATTTTTATCTTTTCGCGTAGATCAAATATATGTTTTGTATGGAAAGTATTTTTGAGAATTTTCTTCATTTATTTATGAAAAGTGAAAAATTGAGGAGATATGATATGTTGTTTTGTAAGTTTGAATTAATGAAATAAAGTATTTGACTCTGGATTATATAGCCCTAGTCAATGGGTTATAATTGTTGACATTTGGTTTTGTTCACCTTAAATGGAACAAATTTGAAACTAGCCGCTCATTTGTAAAGTCCCACTTAATCGGGCACTATTTGTTATTTGATAACCAGAGTAAAGATATTTTGAATGCATTTGATTTGGTTTTGATGAAAAATTGTTTTGAAATGGATATGAGAAAGTTTTGTTGAAAAGTTTGAATGTATTAGTATTTTGAACTCAAAATTTTTTATGAAAATAAATATATGTTGTACTTCCTATTTGCAAGCATGATTGAAAATGTTTGATCCATGAAACTGCATTGATGTTCCTTATTGAGCTTTAAGTTCATGCCCCTTCGTTGATAATTTTTTAGGTACTCTCAGTTTGGACGAGGAGTGATGGCTAGGCTGGGGAATTTTTCTTTATTAGAATTTTGGTTCAAACTTTATTTTGGACATTGTTTAGATGTTAAAATTTATTTCCCATTTAAATTATTTAAATTTGGAGTTATTTGGACAATAACACTCTAGTTGATGTGTTAGTTTTTTTTAAAGTTGATACTTGGAGATTTTAGAATTTTGTCCTATTACTCTGAACAGGAATTTGGTAATTGGTAAATTTCCAGTTACAATATGAATGCTTGTGTCGTTTCCATTTTGAGCCTTTGCGCTTGAAGTGTAAAATGACCGTCATGCCCTTGGAGTGGGTTTTGGGGTGTGACATCCCATCAATACAATTTTCCAATCAAAGTCACTTGGGGAAACATTTCCAAAGGTTGAAGGGGGTGGTGTTAGCCACCATCCCTTAGAACTTTCACATACCCTTGACAAGGATTTCCACGCAATCCTAGGTTTCCATCAAATGAACTATTTGGAAATGTATCAAATTGTTTTCCTTGTGGTATAGGCCCTGTAAAATGGTTATAAGACATAGTGAAGAATGCCATGAAGGTGAAACACTCCAGGTGCCTCATTATACTGCTAGTAGTTACATATAAAAGATCCTAACTCTAAGCCAAGGCAGTGTCCATTTTCACCTCTTTGCAAGAAAATAAATGGAACAATGTAATAAAAACAAGTTAGTAACATTAGTTCTGGCATATAAATTTTCCAGACTTCTGGTTGCCACACCTCACTGACAAGAGTTGCAATTTATTACAGACTACATGCCACTTGCATTGTTAATACCATTCATTCCTCAACAAATAAGTTTCAAGAAGAAAAAGAGATAGAAATCAAACAATAGTAGAATAAAACGAAAAAAACAATGGAAAAAGAAATAGAGCAGTACAAGAAATACATGGATTTAAATCTCTCAAGCAAACTGTGGTTAGATGATTTAGGACATGTTTGATAACTTTTTTTAAAACCATTTTTTTGTTTTTCAGAATAAAAAACAAAAATAGAAGAAAAACATGTTTGACAAGTAGAAAATAACAAACTAATTTATAATCTTAAAAACAACACTTTTATTTATTTTAAATTGTTTTTTATTGCTATTTTTTTAAAAATAAGTATACAAATATAAAGTCCATAGTCTTATATAGTAATGAGAAATGTGCATTGCTAGCAACCCAGTAGGCCAGTCTGCCCATAAATTTTAAACTGTTTTAGAATTTGCCCCTTTATGAGTGCATGTTACTAATATTGAAAATCTCACGCACAAGTCAAGTCGTCTCTGTAGGCTTAGGGATGGCATTAAGCAAAATCTCTGTTTATTAAACCACCTACATTGATTTAAGTTGATGAATCGCCTCTCTTCAAAAGGTGACTTGATAGAAGCTTTGGTAAAGCCCAAATTTCCATTAGTGATGAGACCGGGTAAAGTTTATTCGGAAGAGTGAAAAGGCACCCACAAGCTTCAGTGATATTGATAGCTATCTAGACAAAGCCCTTTGCCAAGTCTTGGTCGCCACAAAAAATCCCACTAACATGTCCAAGCAGTCTCCGTAAGTTGAGGAACTTCAAGCAACACTTCACACCACATCGTTTTAGAATTTTGGGTCCAAACAAATGAACCTGTCTTCATTTGGAGTCATGCTCACTCATTTTCCAAGCTCAAGAAGAAAACGTGAAGAGAACGGTAGAAGACTGTAGAAAATGGATTGAAGTACCGTGTTTGAAGTTGTAAGGGGCAAAGAGATAATTCTATTTGGAGTACTTGATTTGTGACAATACTGGTGCTATCAACATCTTTAAAAATCATGTTCTTCACTATAAGACAAAACACATTGGCATTAGGCATCACTTCATTTGTGACTTAGTTGAAGACAAAGTTGTATCCTTGGAATATGTTCCAACAGAGGGTCAAATTGTTGACATTCTTACTAAACCTTTGGATGTGTCTAGGTTTGAATCACCTAGAAGATCCACAGGTTTATGCACACTCAGTTGCCTTCCTCTGGAAGTTGTTTAGGACATTCTTTTGCATATTCTTGAGTCCTAGTTGTCTTCCTAAGTTCCTAAATGTCATCAAGTTGATGTTCTTGTTATTATTATTTTTTTTGGTTCAATCTTTTCTCCATTTTTCATAAATTTTCAACAATTGTTGAGTTCATGAGAATGACATGCTTATTCATTTTGTTTAAAATTTAGATTGACTCATAATGATCTTAAAAGCTTCAAAATGTCTTTATCTCCATGGCTTGATTGATAAACATGATATTGAATCACACTTCTATTAAGTGAGTAAAAGCTCATTGTTGGACCTTGTGTTTGCATAAATGGTGAATGATGCTCTTTAAAGTCTAAATATAAACTTATACCCATTTAATGAGCTTTAAAGAGCGAGTAAAGGCATCCGAAATATCCTTGAGAGATTGAAATGACTGGTTCTTGATTGTTTGCCCTTTCTTTGAAATTAAATTTTAAAAAAATGAAAAAGAAAAAAAAATGAAGTAGGACATCCCTTATTTTGTTATGTTGTAAAGGCATCCTTAAAGATCCTCAAGTCAAAAATTGATCTTAAGGGTAAGCCTATATCTTTGTATTCCTTTCAATGCTAAATGTCAAAAAGCAAATAGTGTATGAATTTTGTTAAAGAGAAGTGATTAGGCCATGTTAAACAGAAATCTGGCCAAAAGAGGTACAAATTGACTTCTTGGAACATTATCTTGAATTTCTCTAGGTAGGAAGAATGTCTTGAAAATGATTTTTGGCTTATAAATGAATATAGGTTTATACGTGGAAATTCTTTAACATTCTCATCGTTTTATGGTATCATGAGTGAGTTCTTTTTTAGCTTAAGCTTCCTTGTTAGAGTGTTGATAATCATTTGTTTTTTTACCTATTCATTTGATAAATTTGGAAGGTTTTTCAATCTCTACATTTGTTAATTTTGTCTATTGTTAAGTTCTTGGAAACATTTTTATTCAATATGAATCAATTCTAACTCATTGATTGAAAGATAAGTATGTCATCCTATTGTGTCTCAGCTTTGGTAGATCAATTTTCAGTTTCTAGAAAGCTTGTTGGTATGTTTCTTGTGATCTTTCATCAGTTTTTGCCTAAGTAATTTTTTAGTAGGGTGTTGATTGATCCACCAAGATCGATACCACTTATTCCTTGTCTTTCACACATATAGCCATTTTTTAAAAAATAAAAATAAAAATAAAAATATTGGCCTGTTCAAACCTATGTGATTGTATATCACTAAGAGCTCACAATCGAAAGTTAGAAAATCCTATCCAAGTTTTCCAAGATTTTTATTTTAATAGATTTTCTAAAAATGAACTTGCATTGATTTTTGAAACATTCATCTCTCATTCTCTTCTTTTTGTGCAAAAGCCCATTTTCTTCTTGTGTGAATTCAAGAAGAGACCGAGATCGAGCTTGGTGTGGACTCCAAGTGTGCTCCAAAAGAAGAAGGTGAGAAACTGAAAGTGAAAGTACTAGTCAAGTGGTCCGAGAAGGATTAGTTGACTTGAACTAAGTAAAACCTTGTATTCAGTTTTTATTCTTCATAGTGGATGTTTTCGATCGGTAGTAGGCCGGTGGTTTTTTATCTCTTTGATGGTTTTCCACGTTAAAAATCCGATGTCAATTGTCTATTTCCCTCAATCTACTCTTAGATTTATTTTCAATTTTTGATATCATTGGATACTTTGGCATATATGTTGAATGGAAGATAAATGAGCTTAAATAAGTGTGATTATCCATGGAAATATCTTCAATTATTTTTCTATTCATTTTGGTTAATGATATCTTGTAGTAAATTGAATAAATTTTGAGGAGTGTTGAAGCATTTGCATGTGAATTGCATTTATAAATTGTTGGGAGAGTGTTATGCTTTGTTTAAAGGTGTTTGCCTACTAGAAAATCCTATACATACTTGCTTGTGGATGTTATGCTTTGTTTAATGGTGTTTGCCTACTTAGAAAATTCTATCCAAGTTTTCCAAGAATTTTTTTTTTAATGGATTTTCTGAAAATGAACTTGTGTTGGTTTTTGAAACATTCATCTCTCATTATCTTCTTTTTGTGCAAAAACTCATTTCTTCTTGTGTGAATTCAAGAAGAGGCCGAGATCGAGCTTGGTGTGGACTTCAAGTGTGCTCTAGAAGAAGAAGGTGAGATGCTGAAACTGAAAGTACTAGTCAAGTGGTCCATGAAGGATTAGTTGACTTGAGCTAGGTAAAACCTTGTATTTAGTTTTTATTCTTCATAGTGGATGTTTTCAATCGGCAATAGGCCCGTGGTTTTTTATCTCTTTGAAGGTTTTCCACGTTAAAAATCCGATGTCAATTGTCTCTTTCCCTCACTCTACTCTTAGATTTATTTTCAATTTTTGATATCATTGGATACTTTGGCATATATGTTGAATTGAAGATACATGAGCTTAAATAAGTGTGATTATCCATGGAAATATCTTCAATTATTTTTTTTTTGTTCATTTTGGTTAATGACATCTTGTAGTAAATTGAATAAATTTTGAGGAGTGTTGAAGCATTTGCATGTGAATTGCATTTATAAATTGTTGGGAGAATGTTGGTGCATACATACTTGCTTGTGGATGTTATGCTTTCTTTAAGGGTATTTGCCTACTTAGAAAATCCTATCCAAGTTTTCCAAGATTTTTTTTTTAAAGGATTTTTTGAAAATGAACATGGGTTGATTTTTTAAACATTCATCTCTCATTCTCTTCATTTTGTGCAAAAACCCATTTTCTTCTTATGTGAATTCAAGAAGAGGTCGAGATCAAGTTTGGTGTGGACTCCAAGTGTGCTCTAGATTAAGAAGGTGACAAGCTGAAAGTGAAAGTACTAGTCAAGTGATCCGAGAAGAATTAGTTGACTTGAACTAGGTAAAACCTTGTATTCAGTTTTTATTCTTCATAGTGGATGTTTTCGATCGGTAGTGGACCGGTGGTTTTTTATCTCTTTGATGGTTTCCATGTTAAAAATCCGATGTCAATTGTGTCTTTCCCTCACTCTACTCTTAGATTTATTTTCAGTTTTTGATATCATTGGATACTTTGGCATATATGTTGAATGGAAGATAAATGAGCTTAAATAAGTGTGATTATCCATGGAAATATCTTCAATTATTTTTCTATTCATTTTGGTTAATGATATCTTGTAGTAAATTGAATAAATTTTGAGGAGTGTTGAAGCATTTGCATGTGAATTGCATTTATAAATTGTTGGGAGAGTGTTATGCTTTGTTTAAAGGTGTTTGCCTACTTAGAAAATCCTATACATACTCGCTTGTGGATGTTATGCTTCGTTTAAAGGTGTTTGCCTACTTAGAAAATCCTATCCAAGTTTTCCAAGAATTTTGTTTTTCAATGGATTTTCTGAAAATGAACTTGCGTTGATTTTTGAAACATTCATCTCTCATTCTCTTCTTTTTGTGCAAAAACTCATTTTCTTCTTGTGTGAATTCAAGAAGAGGCCGAGATCGAGCTTGGTGTGGACTCCAAGTGTGCTCTAGAAGAAGAAGGTGAGATGCTGAAACTGAAAGTACTAGTCAAGTGGTCCATGAAGGATTAGTTGACTTGAGCTAGGTAAAACTTTGTATTTAGTTTTTATTCTTCATAGTGGATGTTTTCAATCAGCAATAGGCCCGTGGTTTTTTATCTCTTCGAAGGTTTTCCACATTAAAAATCCGGTGTCAATTGTCTCTTTCCCTTACTCTACTCTTAGATTTATTTTCAATTTTTGATATCATTGGATACTTTGGCATATATATGTTGAATTGAAGATATATGAGCTTAAATAAGTGTGATTATCCATGGAAATATCTTCAATTATTTTTTTTGTTCTTGGTTAATGACATCTTGTAGTAAATTGAATAAATTTTGAGGAGTTTGAAGCATTTGCATGTGAATTGCATTTATAAATTGTTGGGAGAGTGTTGGTGCATACATACTTGCTTGTGGATGTTATGCTTTCTTTAAGGGTATTTGCCTACTTAGAAAATCCTATCCAAGTTTTCCAAGATTTTTTTTTTAAAGGATTTTTTGAAAATGAACTTGGGTTGATTTTAAAACATTCATCTCTCATTCTCTTTGTTTTGTGCAAAAACCCATTTTCTTCTTATGTGAATTCAAGAAGAGGTCGAGATCAAGTTTGGTGTGGACTCCAAGTGTGCTCTAGATTAAGAAGGTAACAAGCTGAAAATGAAAGTACTAGTCAAGTGGTCTGGGAAGAATTAGTTGACTTGAACTAGGTAAAACCTTGTATTCAGTTTTTATTCTTCATAGTGGATGTTTTCGATCGGTAGTAGGCCTGTGGTTTTTGGTCTCTTTGACAGTTTTCCATGTTAAAAATCCGATGTCAATTGTCTCTTTCCCTTACTCTACTCTTAGATTTATTTTCAGTTTTTGATATCATTGGATACTTTGGCATATATGTTGAATGGAAGATATATGAGCTTAAATAAGTGTGATTATCCATGGAAATATCTTCAATTATTTTTCTATTCATTTTGGTTAATGATATCTTATAGTAAATTGAATAAATTTTGAGGAGTGTTGAAGCATTTGCATGTGAATTCAATTTATAAATTGTTGGGAGAGTGTTGGTGCATACATATTTGCTTGTGGATGTTATGTTTTTTTCAAAAATTGTTGGAAGAGAAGTTTATTAACATTGATAAATTCTAAGGTTAGGTAATCTTTGTTGGGAAATTCTTTTTATAGTTCAACAACACCTATTCACCACCCCCCTCTAGGTGTAGTCCATTATTGAGATTCACCTTTCACCCACAACTAGCCCACTTTCATATCCCATCAATATCATCATCAACTCAACTTTGATGCGAAACTTGACGTCCTCAACTTGTTTGGAGGTTGAAGGTGGCAGTGATGATGACTTAGAGATCCTGCACTTCTTTGACAAAAGGACCTCCACACAATCCTAGGTTTCCTTGGTATGACTCATTTTGAAATGTAACAAACCGTTTGCCTTGTGGTATGGGTCCTGTGAGATGATTGTGAGAAACATTAAAGAACTCAAGGAATGTCATCCTTGTTAGTTGCCAAGGGATCTCTCCTGAGAGCTTGTTCAAGGACAGATCCAATGACTCCAGCCGCTTTAGGTATGACCAGTAAGATTGATGTCGCCAAGGTTGAGCAAATGAAGCCCCTTGAGGCTCCTAATGGAGGTTGCAATGTGTCCTTTGAAATTGTTACCTGAAAAATCAATTGCCATGAAAATATTAGAGATCTCCTCATATAACCTCTATATGCCCTTGTTTGTCATTGTCATTGAGTACATGTAATCGAAAGTCCACGTATACCTTTGGATTTAAATCTTTTGATTTGTTTGCATGTACTTAAGGTGGTTTGCATCTGTAAATTTCATGGGATCCCAATTTTGGAAATACTCTAGTGGTAAATCACCTATAAACTCATTGTTAGAAAGATCGATGATGCACAACTTGGGAAACCTGAAATTAGTGTGCCAACTCCCTATTGCACCATGGAATATGTTGGATGTCAAAATAAGAACCTGTAGCTTTGGGAGAGCTCCTATCCAAAAAGGGAAAATATCATCGATTTGATAGTTTCCAAGAGCTCCTATCCAATTTGTTACTAGACAAATCAAGTAACATGAGAGAAATCTTGTTGCAAATAAGTGGTGGAATTTCTCTGTCAGATTATTTCCAGAGACTGAATAAGCTAAGGTTGATGGTGGTGGAATTGGAAATGATCCATACAGCATGTTAGAATCAAGTTTTAAACTATTTAACTTGGACCATGGAAGAACAATTGGATGTTGGTCAAAGCCTGATAAAAAGTTTCCAAAAAAATCAAGAGCCCATAGGGTTTCTTTGCTTATGTTCCACATCCACTTTGGAATTGGTCCATGAATTTTCTTAGTAGCAAGGAAGAGCACCTCTAATTCATCTTAGTTCTGCAGGAAATTAGGAAACTCTGTAAAGTTGCAAGAATCAAATCCTAAAAGCTTGAATTTAGGGAATGTAGCATTGGTACTGGTGTAACTGAGCAATGATAACCTGTTGTCCGATAATCGAAGATGAGTAAGATTTTTTTGCTTAGATAACATATGGAGTTCCACTGTTCCATTCAAGTTATTTGAATCTAGATGAAGAGCCTCAAGATTCACTAGTTCAAATAATGAACTTGGGATTGAACCTTCTAATTCGTTTCCATCAAGATATAATTCAGTCAATTGGGTGAGGTTCATGAGCCAAGATGGGACTTGGGCAGTCAATTGATTTTCTGCAAGATTCAAACGAATTAGTTTACTCATATTTACAAGAAAGGATGGGATTTCACCACTTAAGTTCACAATGTCAAGGTTTAAACCAATGAGTTTGGTTTGCTGACCAAGCCAAGCCAAGGTCCTAGCATTGAAATTATTGAAAAAAAGTGACAAAGAAGTGGGTTGGGTAAAATTTGCCAAAAAAGAAGGAATTTGGCCACTAAAATGGTTATTTGAAAGGTCCAAATAAGATAACTGGGTAAGGTTGCCCAAGAAAGAAGAAATTTGACCACTAAAAGTGTTATTTGAAAGGTCCGGATAGGATAGTTGGTTAAGGTACCCAAGTGAAGATGGGACCAACCCTGTGAAATTGCATGAGTTGATGTCCAATCCAGTCAAAGAACCAAGCCTCCCAATTGAAGTTGGTAACTCACCAGAAAAACTTGCACCACCAAGATACTTTTACATCCCCATGTGGCTCATTATGCTGCTACTAGTTACATATAAACGATCCTAACTTTAAGTTTGGGCAGTGTCCATTTTCACCTCTTCCCTAGAAAAATAAATGGAACAATATAATGTATACAAGGTAGTCACATTACTTCTGGCATATAAATTTTCCAAACTTCTGGTTGGTCCACCCTATTGGACAAGAATTGTAGTTTATTATAGACTACATGCCACTTGTATTGCTAGTACCATCTCATTACTCAACAAAACAGGAAGTTTCAAGAAGAAAAAGAGAAAGAAATCAAACAACAGTAGAATAAAAATAAATAAAAAATGGTAAAAGAAATAGTGCAGTATAAGAGACAGATTTAAATCTCTCTATGAAAAACACTTTTGACAAAAAAAAAGTTTTTTAATATTAAAATTGTTTAAAATAAAGTGTTTTTAGAGAAACTCTTTTAGTTATTTTCACTTATTTTTTAAAGATTGTTTTAAAAAATAATTATATAAATATTAAAAATAATTAAAAATAAAGCAGTACAAATAAAAGATTTTTAAAATGCATTTAAAAACATAGAAAATGTTTTAAGAACATTTTATGTTGTTAAACAATTTTTTGTGCTAAAAAACATCAAAAACTGTTCTCAAAAACAGTGTTTCAAAAATGATTTCAACAATAGCTCTCAAACATAGTCTTAGCCTCTGTGCCTCTTTTTCCCTCGTTCTCCATTTGTCCAAAAGGTTTCATAACCCATCAATGTGATTTTCTAGCCAAATACACTACGAAACCTTTCAAGGGTTGAAAGGGGTGGTAGTAAGTCATAACACATCAAGATTAGCTAGCCTTGAAAGTTGGGAAAAAGACTGCTTTTCCTGTGGAATTTCATGGATAAATAGAAGGCTCCTTATTTGATTAACTTAAAAATATTCCATGTCTCCCATGAATTTTCTATTTTGTGGTTAGGTGCTCAAAGATTGAAGTTTTTGCCTTTATTTTAAATGAAAGACTTGTAATACCATAGTAGACGCAAACATACAAGTTCTAAGGTTGATCTAGATGAGCCCAAAGCCTAGTTTCACTCAGCTATCTACAAGAAGGTTGCAAGTAAAACAACCTCAAGGGACCTATACTATTGTTTAACTTCCATAACATAACTTAACTCCAATCCAAGACAACTTTCATTTTGCCTTTTCCTTTTAATTTTGATACGAAATAAGTAGAAGAATCTAATACATGCAAGTGCCCCACTCGATAAAAGGAAGAAAGAATGATAAAAGATGAGAGTAACACCTTTAGTCTGCAGTTCAAGACAACCCACAATCAAGTTGCATTGCTACCCTACATATTATTAAGAAACCCAAGCAGTTTTACATCCATTCGCCAACACAAACACAAGTTGAAGTAACACCATGACTAAAAAGGAAAAAAAATGAAGAAAGTACTCCAACAATGCAAGCAATATACATAGATTAAAAAATCTTTCAAGGAAATTTGGGTTGGATAAATTCAGCCTCTGTGACCCCTCATTTCTTTTCTTGTCCATTTTCTTTGCCGCTTTCCAAAGGTTTCCAAGAACCACTCATGTTTCCATGAGGTCAAGCAGTACCCAATTGAAACTCTGATTACTAGCTCACTTCCATATCTCATTAATACAATTTTCCAATCAAATTTACTAGTTGAACCTTGTTTAGAGGATGAACATGTTGGTAGTAATGCCTCAGAACTTCCACATTCCCTTGACAAAGGACTTCCACACAATCCTAGGTTCCCATCAAAGGAAGCATTTTCAAATGTTGCAAATTGTTTTCCTTGTGGTATATCCCTTGTAAGATGATTATGAGACACATTGAAGAACTCAAGGAATGTTAGCCTTGTTAATTGCCAAGGGATCTCTCCTGAGAGCTTGATATGGGAAAGATCCAATGACTCTAGCAGTGTTAGGTTCCCAAGGGAGGATGGAATATGGCTAGTAAGATTGTTGCCTCCAAGGTTGAGCAAATGAAGCCCCTTGAGGCTACCAATGGAGGTTGGAATCTGTCCTTTGAAATTGTTGCCTGAGAAATCAATTGCCATGAAAGTATTAAGGATCCTCTCATAAATCCTCTACATGCCTTTGTTTCTCATTGTCATTGAGTACATGTAATCGGAAATCCATGAATAACTTTGGAATTCAAACTTTGGGCTTGTCTACTTGTACCTAAGGCCGCTTGCATTATCTATAAGTTTCATAGCATCCCGATTTTGAAAATACTCTGATGGAAAATCACCTATAAACTCATTGTCAGAGAGGTCGATGATGCCCAACTTGGGAAACCTGAAATTGGTGTGCCAACTCCCCATTGCACCATGGAATCTGTTGGATCTCAGAATAAGAGCCTGTAGGTATGGGAGAGCTCCTAACCAAAAAGGAAAAATATCATGGATTTGATTTTTTTCCAAGAACAAGGTGCTCGAGCATCATGAAATTCGCCAATGATCTTGGTATTTGGCCCTGGAATTGATTTTCACCTAAATCAATCACCTTCAAATTATTTAGCACCATGCATGTTTGGTGAATGGGACCATCAAGGCTGTTGTTTCCCATATCCATTATAGACAAAGATCTGCTAAAGTTAGCCAGACATTGAGGAATCCTGCTACTCAAATTGTTACTAGACAAATCAAGTAACATAAGAGAAGTCATGTTGCAAATAAGTGGTGGAATTTCTCCTATCAGTTTATTTTCTGAGACTGAATAAACCAAGGTTGATGATGGTGGAATTGGAATTGATCCTTGTAGCATGTTATACTCAAGTATTAAAAGTTGTAAACTGGACCATGGAAGCACAACTGGATGTTGGTCAAAGCCTGTTAAAAGGTTTCCAGAAAGGTCTAGAGCCCCTAGGTTTTCTTTGCCTATGTTCCACATCCACTTTGGATTTGGACCATGAATTTTATTATTGGCAAGGAAAAGCACCTCCAATTCATCTTGGTTATGCAGGAAATCAGGAAACTCAGTTAAGTTGCATGAACCCAATCCTAAAAGCTTGAATTTAGGGAGAGTAGCATTTGTACTGGCGTGACTCAGCAAGGGTCACCTGTTGTATGATAATTGGAGACGAGTGAGATTTTTTAGCTTAGATAACATGTGGAGTTCGACTGTTCCAGTCAAGTAATTGGAATGTAGATAAAGATATTGAAGATTTACTAGTTCAAATAATGAACTTGGGATAGGACCTTCTAATTTGTTTTTCTGAAGATATAATTCAGTCAATTGGGTGAGGTTCATGAGCCAAGACGGGATTTGACCAATCAATTGATTCTTTGAAAGATTCAAAATAGTTAGTTCACTCATGTTTACAAGATAGGATGGGATTTCTCCAGTTATATTTATTTGGTTGAGATATAAAGCAGTGAGTTTTGTTTGCTGACCAAGCCAAGAAAGGGTCCCAACACTAAAATCATTCCAAGAAAGTGATAAATAAATGAGTTGGGTGAGATTTTCTATGGAAGAAGGAATTTGGCCACTAAAAAAGTTATTTGAAAGGTCTAAATGAGACAACTGGGTTAGGTGACCAAATAACGATGGGACCAATCCTGTGAAATTGCATGAGCTGATGTCCAATTCAGTCAAAGAACCAAGCCTCCCAATTGAAGTTGGTAACTCACCAGAAAAACTTATACCAACAAGATTCAACATTTTTAAGGGACTGGTTTCCTGAAATTCAGGCAAATAACTAATCAGATCTGGATTGTACCTTACAATAAGATACTGTAGTCTTGGTAACTGAAAACTTTTCATTGGAAATTCACCATGCAATCCACATTCTTTGAGAAAGAAAGATGTCAGTGAAGATAAACTTGCCTACTCATGAGGTATTGTTGAAGAAATGTTCACCTGACTTAAATTAAGCTTCTTTAAGTGGGTTAAGTTCTAAACCAGATTTCTCAAGCCAGGCTTTTGGAGCTGCAACGTTGGGTTTGCCGAGATATCAAGGAAAACAATTTGGACAGTGCTAAGAGTTCCAATGGGATTTGGCCAGAGAATACAGAATAAGACAGGTTGAGACTTCTAAGCCTTGAAAGCTGACCAATTCCATGTGGGATCTCATAGTAATTGAAATGATTATCAGAGGTCAAGCTTCCTGAGGTGAAAGAGGCTGAAGAGGGCGCTGCTAGAGTTAATGGAACCATAGAGACAAGTGCTAGTGAGGTGAAGGCCGATCCCATGACCAGTCTCCTTGTCACATTCAACACCATCCCATAAGCAGCAATCACTTTCCTCTCTTTCTCCTTCTCCATGGGATTTCCACATTGCAACTTTTGGATAAGCAGAAGGATCACCAGAGGCATGCTCATCAATCAAAAAGCTTTGCTTGAACTGAAGCAAGGCAAAGTTCTCACTATCATGGCACAGTGGTTGCTGCATAGAAGAGGAAGAGTTAGCCACCATTGGATAAAAAGATGAGAGTAAAAGGAGAAAGCGCATGAACATGAAGAGACACAAAGTTGAGCCCATATTTTCTATGGATAATAAGAAAGCAAATGGGAGAGATGAGGATTCATAGGCAGGATCCTTAGTCTTTTATGGTGATCACTAATGTGCATTGACTACAACCCAGGAGGCCAGTCTGCCCATAAATTTTAAACTATTTCAGAACATGCCCCTCCATGATTCCCTGTTACTAATATTAAAACTCTCACTCACAAATCAAGTCATCTCCGTAGGCTTAGGGGTGTCATTAAGCAAAATCTCTATTTATTAAATGACCTGCATTGACTTAAGTTGATGAACTGCATCTCTCTTTAATTGGTGACGTGATAGAAGCTCTAATGGTGTAACGCCCAAGTATTTTTTTTAAGGGTAATTTAGGAAATTACTAATAATAATTAAATTAGTTAATTAATTAATTTAATAAAGTGGAAGAGGGGTAAAAGTGTAATTTTACGAATAAATACCCTAGGTATAAATTAGAAATTTTATTTCTTCCTGTTCTTTTCTGAATAGAGTTCCTGTTCGCAAAATTTCAGAGAACGTAGGTTGGAGTCAGATTTCAGGGTTGAAGAACAGATCTCTATAGGTAAGATTCTAACCCCTAGTTTAATATTTTAGATTCATTGATTAATTTCAAACACATCAGATATCTTTTGGAAAACCCAAATCTAGATTATGGTTAGTTTATTTTATTTTTAATTCGTTTTAATATCAAAATAATAAAAAAAAAATTAAGATTTTGATTTTATTGTTGTAATTTGGAAGACCTTAAGTTTTATTAGATGAGGAAAAAAAAAATTCTTGGAAGGTTTCGATTTTAGGCTAGGGTTAATTTTATATAAAAAAAAAAAGTAAATAAATATATTGTTATTTGTGGTTGAAGATATTAGAAAATGTTAAAAAAAAAAAAAAAAAAGAACGCGTGTGCACAGTATTGGATGGAAGAAAGAAAAAAAAATGGGCGTGTGCCCGGATGAAAGGAGGCTTATATATGTATATATATATATATAATGATTCATTATCATGATGATGGCAATGGAAAAAAAACCTTGCTTTGTTTTATTGGTTTGGTGTACCGAGACAAGTGGGTAATAGTTTGGGTGGCTTTTGAATTGGTTAATTAAAAAAAATAATAATAATAATATTTAGTTTTAGATTAATAAATAAGATAATAGTAATAATGGTCTTTTTTTTTTGGTAATAAATAGAATGAGAGATTTAGCAATATATATATATATATATATATATATATATATATATATATATAGAATTTTATAATGAAATAAAATTGTAATTTAATTAAATTAGTAATGTGTTATTAGAAACAAATTGGGAATTTATTAATTATAATTAAATAAGGAATAGAGTAATTAAATTATTACTTTGTTAATCAGAAATATTAATCTTAACATTTAGAAATTTTAGGATTATCAAATTTATATTTTGAGGTAAATAGTAATAGTGGTCTTTTCATTGTGATAGGTGAGGAGTAGACTTTTCAGGGTTATTTTTCCTTCAAGGTCTTTGCATATTTTGAGGTAAGGGAAGTTAATGCAATATTTATAAAACTAAATTATTTTATATGTTATTTTGAATTGTGGAAAAGAAAATGATATTTTGTTACCATGCATGGATCAAACTATTTTGCACTAAATATTATGTTGGAATATTTTGTTTTATTTATGACACAAAATATGGAGATATTATGTTGTGTAAATTTGAATACTTGAACAAAAACATCACTCTGGTTTATTTGGCCCTTGTCAACGGGATATAATAGTTGACTATTCGGCCCTGTCAACGGGATATAATAGTTGACCTTTACATTTCATGGTGAGAATGTAATTGATTTGGACCCCAGCCTCTAGGGGTTTGGTTAGAGGTTACTAGTACTAGTAGTGTTTGGTTCCTTCCATCAAGAACAATTTGAGGCTAGCCACCCATTTGAAAAGTCCCACCTAACTGGGCATTTGATATTTGATAACCAGAGTAATGAAAATTGAATGGATTTGATTGAATCTTATGTGAAAGTGTTTGAATTTGATATGAAAATGGTTGGTTGAATTTTGAATATATTAGTATTTTTGAAACTCTAATATTTGATGAGAAAAAAAAATGATATCTCCTATTTGAAATGAAAATATTTGATCCATGAACTGCATTAATATTCCTTATTGGGCTGTGAGCTCATTCCCAATTGTTGAAAATTTTTCAGGTACTCTTAGTTCGGGTGAGAAGTGATGGCTAGGCTGAGAAATGGTCATCATTAGGATTTGACTTAGGATTTTATGTTGGATTTTGTTTAACTTTAGTTATGTCCATTTGGATCTTTTGGTATTTGGAAGCTATTTGGATATTGATCCTTTAAATTTTATGTTAGTTCAAAGTTGAGTTTTAGAGATTTTAAAGTTTGTTTTAGTACTTGAATTATTTAAGTTTGCAATTTTTTTTGGACAATGGATTTTGGATAGTGGATGTTTTAGTGTTGAAAATCGAATTTTCAGGATTTTAGATTTTGTTCCGCTACTCTGAATAGGTACTTGGTAATTGGTAACTTCTGAGTACAAGATAATTGTTTGGGTCAAGTTACACTATAAGCCTTCGGGTTTGAAGTGTGAAATGACCGTCACGCCCTTGGAGTGGGTCTTAGGGCGTGACAGAGTGGTATCAGAGCTTTAGGTTTTGATCTTAATGGGAATTTGAATTGGTTTAGATTGGGGATAGATGAGTGACGCATTTGTTTAAGTTTTAGTTTCATTTAGTATAAATTCCAATTCTTTCTTTATTTGGAAATTTTCTAATTGGTTCTTTAGTGACTAATTTAGTTATGCTTTATTATTTTAGGACATCATGCCACCAAGAAGAGCAGCTTCTTCACAAAACAGTCAGGCTAATGATGATGTACCTCCAGTTGAGGGTTTGCCTCCTGTGAGTGCAGAAGGGGTCTATAGGTATCTTGGGACACTAGCTGGTTTAGTTGAACGCCATGCTCGAGCTACTGGGACTAATGTTCAGGGATAGTCTTCATCTTCTAAGGGTAACTCTTTTGATGACTTTAAGAAATTGGGTCCTCCTTACTTTTCTGGTGCTACAGATCCCACAGAGGCAGAGGCTTGATCCTTAAGATGGAGAAATTCTTTGGTGTAATAGATTGCTCTGAGGAGCAAAAAGCCTCTTATGCAGCTTTTATGTTAGATAAAGAGGCAGATCATTGGTGGCGTATGACTAGGAGACTTTTGGAGGATCAAGAATCCATAACATGGAGACAATTTAGGGAGGCTTTCTACAAGAAGTATTTCCCTAACAATGTTAGGCGACAGGAGGTGGGAGAGTTTATTCGTTTGGAACAGGGGGGTATGACTGTGGCTCAGTATGAGGCCAAATTTACAGAGTTATCACGTTTTTCCCCACAGTTGATTGCTACAGAGGAGGAAAAGGCATTAAAGTTTTAGGATGGATTGAAGCCTTATTTGAAGAACAAGATATCTATTCTGAAGCTTGGTGTCTATTCAGAGGTTGTTGATAGAGCCCTTATAGCAAAAAAAGATAATGAGGAGCTTCATCAGTATAGGGAACAGCAAAGGAAGCGAAATAGAAGTGATGGTGCTCATGGTAATCAAGCACGACGAAAGTCTACATCAGGAAGAAATCAGAATAAAGGGAAGGCAACGCAGAATTTAGATGGGGCTTGTCCTACTTGTGGTAAGAAGCATGAGGGTAGGCCATGCTATAGAGAGATTGGAGCTTGCTTTGGTTGTGGGAAACAAGGACATTTGATCAGAGATTGTCCAGAGAATAGGAAGTTCATCACTGGGAAGCCTAAAGAGGAAAATAAGGAGGATAAGCAGAAACTCAAAGCCCAAGGACGGGTGTTTGCTATGACTCATCGAGATGCTCAGGCCACTTCTGATGTGGTGACAGGTACTCTCTGAATCCACACCTTATTTGCTAGAGTCTTGATTGATCCTGGATCAACACACTCTTTTGTTTCAGTATCTTTTGCTGGCTTGTTGGGTTTGCCTGTTGCTAGCATGGACTTTGATTTGATTGTTGCTACTCCTGTGGGAGATTCTATTGTGGCCAGTAGAATGCTTAGAAATTGTATTGTGATGATTGGTTATAGGGAAATGCCAGTTGACTTAGTACTCCTTGACCTTCAGGATTTTGATGTGATTTTGGGGATGGATTGGTTAGTTTCCTACCATGCCTCTGTTGACTGTTTTGAGAAAAGGGTGACATTTAGTATTCCTGGTCAGCCTAAGTTTAGCTCTGAAGGGAAGCATGTGGACAAACCACTGCGTATGATCTCAGCCTTGCGAGCTAGTAGCTTGCTCAAGAAGGGTTGCCAAGGATTTTTGGCTAGTGTGATGAGTAATGAAAGTGATTTGAAGTTGGAAGACATACCCATAGTAAGGGAGTATCCTGATGTCTTTCCAGAGGATTTACCTGGCTTGCCACCAGAGAGAGAGGCGGAGTTCACCATCGATCTGGTACCAGGAACAAGTCCTATGTCTAAGGCCCCATACAGGATGGCACTTGTGGAGCTTAAGGAGTTGAAAGTTCAGCTTCAGGAGTTATTGGACAAGGGTTTTATCAGGCCCAGTGTTTCACCTTGGGGAGCTCCTATTCTATTTGTGAAAAAGAAGGATGGCTCAATGAAACTTTGCATTGACTATAGGGAGTTGAATAAGGTGACAGTGAGGAACAAGTATCCCCTTCCTCGGATTGATGATTTGTTTGATCAGCTACAAGGTGCTTGTGTGTTCTCTAAGATTGATATTCGGTCTGGTTATCATCAGTTAAGGGTTAGAAGTGAAGATGTACCCAAGACTGCTTTTCGAACTAGATACGGGCATTATGAGTTTTTGGTTATGCCTTTTGGTTTGACTAATGCACCTGCTGCTTTTATGGACTTAATGAATAGGGTATTCAAGCTCTATCTAGATCAGTTTGTGGTGGTTTTTATAGATGACATCTTGGTATACTCAAGAAGTAGAGAGGAGCATGAGGGCCATTTGAGTATTGTATTACAGACCCTCAGAGATAAGCAGTTGTATGCTAAACTAAAGAAGTGTGAGTTTTGGTTAGACCGAATTTCTTTCCTTGGGCATGTGGTAAGCAATGATGGCATCTCAGTTGACCCTGGAAAGGTAGATGCTGTAACTAATTGGAGAAGACCTAGTACTGTGACTGAGATTCGAAGTTTCTTGGGACTTGTTGGTTACTATAGGCGGTTTATAGAAGGGTTCTCTAAGATTGCCCTACTTTTAACTAAGTTGACACAAAAGGGAGTTAAGTTTGAGTTGTTTGATGATTGTGAATATAGCTTCCAAGAGTTGAAGAATAGATTAGTGTTAGCTCCTATTTTGACTATCCCTTCAGGTTCAGGAGGATTTGTGGTGTATAGTGATGCCTCTCATCAGGGTTTGGGTTGTGTTCTTATGCAGCATGGGAGAGTTGTAGCTTATGCTTCTAGACAGTTGAAGCCTTGTGAAAGGAACTACCCTACTCATGATTTGGAGTTAGCTGCTATGGTTTTTGCACTTAAGATCTGGAGACATTTTCTTTTTGGTGAAACTTGTGAGATATTCACAGATCATAAGAGTTTGAAGTATTTATTTTCCCAAAAGGAATTGAACATGAGACAAAAAAGATGGATAGAACTACTTAAGGACTATGATTGTATTATTCAGTATCATCCTGGGAAGGCAAATGTTGTAGCTGATGCCTTGAGTAGGAAGTCAGTTGGTTCTCTAGCAGCTATTAGAGGCTGTCAAAGGCAGTTACTTGAAGAGTTGAGGAGTTTACAAGTCCACTTTCGAGTTATGGGCTTAGGAGCACTTGTAGCAAATTTCAGAGTACAACCAGACTTAGTTGGGAGAATTAAGACCCTACAAAAGAATGATTCCCAATTAGTGCAAGTTATGGAGGAAGTTAAGAGAGGCAGTAAGCCTGATTTTGTTTTGTCAGATGATGAGATCTTGAGATTTGGGACTAGAGTTTGTGTCCCAAATGATGAAGACTTAAGGAGGGAGCTTTTAGAGGAAGCTCATTGTTCCAAGTTTGCAATCCACCCAGGTGGGACAAAGATGTACAAGGATTTTAGGCAAAACTATTGGTATTCAGGTATGAAGCGTGATATTGCACAATTTGTGGCTCAGTGTTTAGTGTGTCAACAGGTGAAGGCTGAGCATCAGCGACCAGCAAGGTCTTTGCAGCCACTTGCTATTCCTAAGTGGAAGTGGGAACATATTACCATGGATTTTGTGATAGGATTGCCAAGAACCTTAGGGGGTAATAATGCTATTTGGGTGATTGTTGATCGGTTGACAAAGTCTGCTCACTTTTTGCCTATGAAAGTCAACTTTTCTTTAGATCGTTTAGCTTCTCTTTATGTGAAGGAGATTATGAGAATGCATGGAGTACTAGTTTCTATACTATCTGACAGAGATCCTCGTTTCACTTCTAGATTCTGGCATAGTCTACAAAAAGCTTTGGGCACTAAGTTGAGTTTTAGTACTGCTTTCCATCCTCAAACTGATGGCCAATCAGAAAGGGTAATTTAGGTTTTGGAAGACTTGTTGAGAGGTTGTATTTTGGACCTACAAGGTAATTGGGATGATCATTTACCTTTAGTAGAGTTTGCCTATAACAATAATTTTCAAGCTAGCATTGGGATGGCAACTTTTGAGGCATTGTATGGTAGGAAATATCGATCTCCTATTTGTTGGAATGATGTTGGAGAAAGGAAACTTTTGGGGCCTGAACTTGTGCAGTTGACTATTGAAAAAGTTGCTTTGATTAAAGAAAGATTAAAAGCAGCTCAAAGTAGACATAAGAGTTATGCTGATAATCGTAGGCGAGATTTGGAGTCTGAGGTGGGTGATCATGTGTTCTTGAAAGTTTCACCTATGAAGTTTGTGATGAGATTTGGGAGAAAAGGAAAACTTAGTCCTCGTTTTGTGGGTCCGTTTGAAATATTAGAAAGAGTAGGCACCTTGGCATATAAAGTAGCCTTGCCCCCAAGTCTATCTAAGATTCATAATGTTTTCCATGTTTCAACCTTGAGGAAGTATATTTATGATCCCTCTCATGTTGTGGAGTTAGAGCCTATTCAAATTTCTGAGGACTTGACCTATGAAGAAGTACCCATTCAAATTGTGGATGTGATGGATAAGGTACTGCGACATGTTGTTGTCAAGTTGGTAAAGGTCCAGTGGAGAAATCATAGTATCCGAGGGGCCACTTGGGAGTTAGAAGAAGAGATGAGAGAAAAACATCCTCAATTATTTCAAGACTCAAGTATGTCAAGTTTAGAGGACTAAACTTTTGTTAAGGAGGAGAGGATGTAACGCCCAAGTATTTTTTTTTTAAGGGTAATTTAGGAAATTACTAATAATAGTTAAATTAGTTAATTAATTAATTTAATAAAGTGGAAGAGGGGTAAAAGTGTAATTTTACGAATAAATACCCTAGGTATAAATTAGAAATTCTATTTCTTCCTGTTCTTTTCTGAATAGAGTTCCTGTTCGTAGAATTTCAGAGAACGTAGGTTGGAGTCAGATTTCAGGGTTGAAGAACAGATCTCTATAGGTAAGATTCTAACCCCTAGTTTAATATTTTAGATTCATTGATTAATTTCAAACACATCAGATATCTTTTGGAAAACCCAAATCTAGATTATGGTTAGTTTATTTTATTTTTAATTCGTTTTAATATCAAAATAATAATAATAAAAAATTTAAGATTTTGATTTTATTGTTGTAATTTGGGAGACCTTAAGTTTTATTAGATGAGAAAAAAAAAATTCTTGGAAGGTTTCGATTTTAGGCTAGGGTTAATTTTATAAAAAAAAAAAAAAAAAAAAGGTGTGCATAGTATTGGATGGAAGAAAGAAAAAAAAAATGGGCGTGTGCCCGGATGGAAGGAGGCTTATATATGTATATATATAATGATTCATTATCATGATGATGGCAATGGAAAAAAAAAAAAACCTTGCTTTGTTTTATTGGTTTGGTGTACCGAGACAAGTGGGTAATAGTTTGGGTGGCTTTTGAAATGGTTAATTAAAAAATAATAATAATAATATTTAGTTTTAGATTAATAAATAAGATAATAGTAATAATGGTCTTTTTTTTTTTGGTAATAAATAGAATGAGAGATTTAGCAATATATATATATATATATATATATAGAATTTTATAATGAAATAAAATTGTAATTTAATTAAATTAGTAATGTGTTATTAGAAACAAATTGGGAATTTATTAATTATAATTAAATAAGGAATAGAGTAATTAAATTATTACTTTGTTAATCAGAAATATTAATCTTAACATTTAGAAATTTTAGGATTATCTAATTTATATTTTGAGGTAAATAGTAATAGTGGTCTTTTCATTGTGATAGGTGAGGAGTAGAATTTTCAGGGTTATTTTTCCTTCAAGGTCTTTGCATATTTTGAGGTAAGGGAAGTTAATGCAATATTTATAAAACTAAATTATTTTATATGTTATTTTGAATTGTGGAAAAGAAAATGATATTTTGTTACCATGCATGGATCAAACTGTTTTGCACTAAATATTATGTTGGAATATTTTGTTTTATTTATGACAAAATATGGAGATATTATGCTGTATAAATTTGAATACTTGAACAAAAACATCAATCTGGTTTATTTAGCCCTTGTCAACAGGATATAATAGTTGACTATTCGGCCCTGTCAACGGGATATAATAGTTGACCTTTACATTTCATGGTGAGAATGTAATTGATTTGGACCCCAGCCTCTAGGGGTTTGGTTAGAGGTTACTAGTATTAGTAGTGTTTGGTTCCTTCCACCGGGAACAATTTGAGGCTAGCCACCCATTTGAAAAGTCTCACCTAACTGGGCATTTGATATTTGATAACCAGAGTAATGAAAATTGAATGGATTTGATTGAATCTTATGTGAAAGTGTTTGAATTTGATATGAAAATGGTTGGTTGAATTTTGAATATATTAGTATTTTTGAAACTCTAATATTTGATGAGAAAAAAAAATGATATCTCCTATTTGAAATAAAAATATTTGATCCATGAACTACATTAATATTCCTTATTGGGCTGTGAGCTCATTCCCAATTGTTGAAAATTTTTCAGGTACTCTTAGTTTGGGTGAGGAGTGATGGCTAGGCTGAGGAATGGTCATCATTAGGATTTGACTTAGGATTTTATGTTGGATTTTGTTTAACTTTAGTTATGTCAATTTGGATCTTTTGGTATTTGGAAGCTATTTGGATATTGATCCTTTAAATTTTATGTAAGTTCAAAGTTGAGTTTTGGAGATTTTAAAGTTTGTTTTAGTACTTGAATTGTTTAAGTTTGCAATTTTTTTTGGACAATGGATTTTGGATAGTGGATGTTTTAGTGTTGAAAATCGAATTTTCAGGATTTTAGATTTTGTTCCGCTACTCTGAATAGGTACTTGGTAATTGGTAACTTCCGATTATAAGATAATTGTTTGGGTCATATTACACTGTAAGCCTTCGGGTTTGAAGTGTGAAATGACCGTCACGCCCTTGGAGTGGGTCTTGGGGCGTGACAAGTGGAGCCCAAATTTCCATTAGTGATAAGATTGGGTAAAGTTTATCCGGAAGAGTGAAAAGGCACCCACTATCTGAAGATACACTAATAGCTACCCAGTATGGGCATAATTCTACATAGATATATGGTTCCAGAATAAGCCCTTTGCCAAGTCTTGGTCACCACAAAAAATCCCACTAACATGTCCAAGTAGTCTCCGTAAGCTAAGGAACTTCAAGCAACACCTCACACCACATCGTTTTAGAATGCTGGGTCAGAGATGAAAAACTCCAAATGAAGTTGTCTCTCTTTGTTTCTTTAATGAGGGATGTAATAATGTATCCATTTTTCCACCCCATACTGGTGTCAAGCTCTAAGGGAAGGCCCAAGGTCAAGACACATGCATAAGGACAATCTAACGGCTACACATCCCATTGGAATTCTAACAGAGATGGAGGTATACCTATTTGGATTTTCTGGTTCGATGTCTTGGTCCATGGTGTATATCTAGTCTTTATTCTACTATTGAAAGCAAAGCAACTCTATACTTTTTATAGTATTTTTCTTAGCAATTTCACCTCTTTTTCCTATTATATTTAGGACAATTTGAAGAAATTGATAGGCAACCGCATAGAATAGATCATTTCACAATGAATCAAGATTAGTAACTAGATTAGTAACTAGATTATTAAAGAAATAAAAAGTTACAAGATAAAATTAACATTATGAGATATCGATGTAAATTAAAGTTATGACATATAGAAATAGAAAATGATAACAATTCTATAATTCATGTTAGGCTCCATGTGAAAAGTGTTTTTTAAAAATATTTCATGAAAATTGTTGTTTTGTAGAACAAAAGTCTATCTAGGGCTTGAAAAAAAATATTTTTACTATATTTTTTGTATTTTTAAATATATTTTAAAAATAACTTTTATCTATAACTTTTTATTTTTAATTATTCTCTATATTTGTATAACTCTTGTTTTTTATTTTTTGATTGTCAAACATATGTTTTTTTTCCTTTTTTTTGTTTTTTTGTTTTTTTTTTTTCAGAGAACATCATACTACTTTTAAAAGCAACTCCTAAACAAGTCTTAAGACATGTCTCTAACACATGTGCCCAATTCTTGTTTTTAAGCAGTTGATTTCAAAATTTTGTAATTTTGAAATAAATTTAATCATGTTAGATGATTAAATGGGTTATTTATAATCAGAAATAATTCCCACTATGTCAGTTTTATGTCTCCCTTAGTGACTAAAAGATAGAATTGTTCATGAATCAACTCCCTTATAGAAATATGCTTCTTATCCAATAATATAAATTTGTGTGTTTCATCACTTTAAGGGTTAAGATTATTGTAAAGACTTACAAAGAATTATGATACTTGGATAAGATATAAATTGGCTTAAGCTGATGAACTGCCTCTCTCTTCGATTGGTGACTTGATAGAAGCTCTAGTGGAGACCAAATTCCACAAGCGATGAGACCGCAGAAAGCTGGTTAACCACAAAATAGTGGTCGTCCTTGACCTCTTTGTAGTTGCTGAATTAATGGCCAAAATCCATTTAAGAATGTTGGGCCTTTTATGAAAAAGTCCAAATGAAGCTGTCTCCATTTGTAGTCATGACGATGTGAAGACAACGGCCAAAGAATTCAGCAAATGGACTTCAGCATTCTCTAAATCTTTTTTTTTTCCCCATTTTTTTAAAAAAAATCATCTGGTTGATAAAAGAAATATGTTGAATTCAAACAAAAATTCCCATTTACTTTAGAATATATTCTTATTCTAAAGTTTCTGGAAAAAGGATTTATGAAATGATGAGGTAAGGGTATTTTTACTTAATTTCATTTTTGGTCTGACTAAACTTGTCTCTCTTTGTCTTTAATCAGCAATGTAATAGCGGTCAAGACCCATGCAAAAGGCCAATCTAATGGCTACACATATGATCGGAATTCTAATACAGAAATGGAGGTATACCTGTTTGGAGTTCCTGGTTCTATGTCCTAGTCCATGTTGTGTATTTGGTCTATTCTAGTATAGAAAGCAAGGCAACCCTATAGTTTTCGGAGGAGTTCTAATAAATTCATATCAGAATCAAAAAGAGTAGTTAGATTATTAAAGAAATAAAAGGTTATAATATAAAATTAAAATTACGAGATATGGAGATAGAGAATGATAACAATTTTAAAATTCTTTGAGTTAAGCACTATGTGGGAAGTGTTTTCAAAAACATTTTTGAAGGGCAATTTTTGAAAACTGATTTTTTATCAAACAAAAATCTATTTAGAAACTTGAAAAAATGTGTTTGATTTGTTTTCTATATTTTAAAATACATTCTAAAAATAATTTTTATTTATAATGTTTTATTTATACTTATTCTCTATATTTGTATAATTGTTTTTAAAATAACCATGAGAAAACAACTAAAAAATATTCTAAAAATATCAAATTTTCTTTTTGTTATCAAACATGTTTTTTTTTCTTTAATTCTAAAGAACATAAAATTGTTTTCAATAATAGTTGATAAACAAAGTCTGAGACGTGTGTATCCCGAACACATGCACTACATTTCAGAATTTTTATTTTAGGTCTATGACACAACTTTATTTTTAACCACTTCATTTCAGAATTTTGTAATTTTGAAATAAATTTACACATAATAGGTTATTTAAGTGACCTATTAATTATCATATATAACTCCTACTTGGGCAGTATTATCTCTCTCTTATTGGCTAAAAGATAGAGTTGTCCATCAACCAACTCCTCTATAGAAACATACATCTTATTCACGGAAAAGATATAAGGTAAAAAAAAATTAGGGTATATATTATAAATTTGTGTGTTTTCACCACTTTATGGAATAATATTATTGTATACATTCACAAAGAATTGAGGCATTTAGATGATACTAAATCTTATTATTATAGTTGATGGTAAATTTTTTAGGCTTCCACTATTTTAGAAATGTAAGTTATGTTTGGTTCTTGAAAGAATTAAGGAAAAATGCAAACAAAAGAAAAGGAGGAAGAGTAGAAGGAAAGAAAAAATGAAGGAAAATGAAAAATAAATTTAAAAATATACAAATTTTTAACTAATTTTATTCATATTTGATTGTCCTTAGTATTTTCAATGATAAAACCAAACATAGGGTGAGTGTTGATATCTCTCCCTCTCACTTTTTCAACAAGGACAAATAATTAGATAGATCTTCACAATTATGAAGCCTTTTTGATAGAAACAAGGATTGAAATATTGGTTTTTTTTGCCAAAATATCAGTGAAATATTGGATATCAGTGGGACCCGAAATGGACACCAATTGTTGGCAGGAATTTTGAAAAAATTTCAGCAAAATCACCAAAATATCAACCAAAAAATTGAGCGTGGGGCGGCAAGGAAGAATATCACAAAAAATGGCCAATTTTTTTAAAAGGTTTTTTTTTTTTTCAAATTTATCCATTTTTACATTATTTTTTTAATATATATTTTATTTTAAATTTATATTATCATTTCATTTTTAACTACTTTTTATATTTATCTCATGAATCCTATTTTTAAAAAATTACTATCAATTCACTCTTAATTTTTTATTTATCCTTTTAATTTTATTTAATTTTAAATGTTTTCATTTTAAAATATTAATAATAAAATTTTACTCAAAATTTGCTACAATATAAAAAAATTTAATGAAGTCCTAATATTTTATAAATTTAATTTAATTTGATAAGATAAATTATTAATAAATTTAATTATTTAAATAAATTAATATTAATAGAAAAAATTTTCACCACATATTTGTAATAAAATTTTAGAAATTAAATCTTAAAAAATATTTTATATAAATCAATTTAATTTTCTTTAAATGTAATAAAACATGTTTTAATAAAATTATTTTTTAGAATTTTAAAATAAATGAATATAAATATATTAAAAGAATTTAAACTAATTTTTTATTAAAAAAATTGATAAATATTATTTTTAATCATACTTCTATCAATTATATTTAAAAAATAACTTTAACATTATATTTTTGCTTATTTTATCATTTTTGTTTTTTTTTTAGTTTTTCAAGCATTCCCATGATTTTTGAATAATTTTGTCAAAATATTTTTCAATATATCCATAAAATCCAAATACCGATATATCCATATTTACCGATATTTCAAACCTTGGATAGAAAAGAACTTTGTTGATGTGGATGAGCCCAAGAATAGTTTGACTTAGCCAACTACAAGAAGGTTTGCAAGTAAAACAGCGTCAAGGGATGTGTACAATTGCTTAACTTCCCATTAATTAGCTTAATTCCAATGCAAGGCAACTTTCATTTTACTTTTGTCCTTTTTCTGTGTGAAATAAATAGAAGAATCTAATACATGCAAGCTAGTGATAGTACTTCTAATATGTAAGCGCACAAGTACTTGATAAAAGGATGAAAGAATGATAAAAGAAGTGACAAGAATAACACCTTGAGACTGCAGTTCAATACAAGCCATAATCAAGTTGCGTTGCTACACTACATATTATTAAGAAACCAAGCAGTTTTACATCCATTCGCCAACACAAACACAAGTGGAAGTAACAGCATGACTAAAAAGGAAATAGAAATGAAGAAAGAAGTCCAGCAATGCAAATAGTATACATAGATTAAAAAATCTTTCAAGGAAATTTGGGTTGGATAAATTCAGCCTCTCTGCCCCCTTCCTTCTTTCCTTGTCCATTTTCTTTGCTGCTTTCCAAGGGTTTTCACGAACCACTCATGTTTCCATGAGGTCAAGCAATACCCAATTGAAACTCCAATTACTAGCCCACTTCCATATCCCATTAATACAATTTTCCAATCAAATTTACTAGTTGAACCTTGTTTAGAGGATGAAGATGTTGGTGGTAATGCCCTAGAACTTCCACATTCCCTTGACAAAGGACTTCCACACAATCCTAGGTTCCCATCAAATGAAGCATTTTCAAATGTTGCAAATTGTTTTCCTTGTGGTATATGCCCTGTAAGATGATTATGAGACACATTGAAGAACTCAAGGAATGTTAGCCTTGTTAATTGCCAAGGGATCTCTCCAGAGAGCTTGTTCTGGGAAAGATCCAATGACTCCAGCTGTGTTAGGTTCCCCAGGGAGGATGGGATATGGCCAGTAAGATCGTTACCTCCAAGGTTGAGCAAATGAAGTCCCTTGAGGCTCCCAATGGAGGTTGGAATTTGTCCTTTGAAATTGTTGCCTGAGAAATCAATTGCCATGAAAGTATCAGGGATCCTCTCATAAAACCTCTGCATGCCTTTGTTTGTCATTGTCATCGAGTACATGTAACCGGTAATCCACTCATCATTTTGCAAGTCCATGATTGGGCTTATCTGCATGTACCTAAGGCCGCTTGCAATATCTGTAAGCTTCATGGCATCCCAGTTTTGGAAATACTCTGATGGAAAATCACCTATAAACTCATTGTCAGAGAGGCCGATGATGCGCAACTTGGGAAACCTGAAATTACCATGCCAGCTTCCTATTGCACCATGGAATCTGTTGGATCTCAAAATAAGAACCTGTAGTTGTGGGAGAGCTCCTAACCAGAAAGGGAAAATATCATTGATTTTATTGTTTCCGAGAACAAGGTGCTCGAGCCTCGTGCAATTGACCAATGATCTCGGTATTTGGCCTTGGAATTGATTGTCACCTAAATCAATCACATTCAAATTATCTGACACCATGCATGTTTCAGGAATAGGGCCATCAAGGCTGTTGTTTCCCAGGTCCAATACAAGCAGAGATCTGCTGAAGTTGGCCAGACATTGAGGAATCCTGCCACTCAAATTGTTACTAGACAAATCAAGTAACTTAAGAGAAGTCATGTTGCAAATAAGTGGCGAAATTTCTCCCGTCAGATTATTTCCAGAGACTAAATATTCAACGGTTGATGGTGGTGGAACTGGAAGTGGACCTTGCAGCATGTTAGAATCAAGTCGTAAAGTGTGTAACCTGGACCATGGAAGCACAAATGGACATTGGTCAAAGCCTGTTAAAAAGTTTCCAGAAAGGTCCAGAGTCACTAGGGTTTCTTTGCTTATGTTCCACACCCACTTTGGAATTGGACCATGAATTTTGTTTTCAGAAAGGGTGAGAATCTCCAATTCATGTTGGTTCTGCAGGAAATCAGGAAACTCAGTTAAATTGCATGAACCCAATCCTAAATGCTTGAATTTAGGGAGAGTAGCATTGGTTCTGGTGTAACTGAGTAATGATAACCTGTTGTCTGATAATTGGAGATAAATGAGATTTTTGAGCTTAGATAACACTTGGAGTTCCACAGTTCCATTCAAGTAATTGGAAAGTAGATAAAGACCTTGAAGATTAACCAGTTCAAATAATGAACTAGGGATCTGACCACTCAATTGATTATTTGAAAGACTCAAAATAGTTAGTTGACTCAAATTTACAAGAGAAAATGGAATTTCTCCAATTAAATTTATTTGCTCGAGATACAAATAAGTGAGTTTTGTTTGCTGACCAAGCCAAGAAAGGGTCCCATCATTGAAATGATTCCAAGAAAGTGATAAATAAATGAGTTGGGTAAGATTTGCCATGGAAGAAGGAATTTGGCCACTAAAATGGTTATTTGAAAGGTCTAAATAGGATAATTGGGTAAGGTGACCAAGTGAAGATGGGACCGACCCTGTGAAATTGCACGACCAGATATCCAATTCAGTCAAAGAACCAAGCCTCCCAATTGAAGTTGGTAACTCACCAGAAAAACTTGTACCAGCAAGATACAACATTTTTAAGGGGCTGGTTTCCTGAAATTCAGGCAAATAACTAATCAGATCTGGATTGTACCTCACAGTAAGATACTGTAGTCTTGGTAACTGAAAAATTTTCATTGGGAATTCACCGTGCAATCCACATTCTCTGAGAAAGAGAGATGTCAGTGAAGATAAACTTGCCAACTCATGAGGTATTGTTGAAGAAATGTTCACCTGACTTAGATGAAGCTTCTTTAAGTGGGTTAAGTTTTGAACCAGATTTCTCAAGCCAGGCTTTTGGAGCTGCAACATTGGGTTTGCCGAGAGATCAAGGAAAAGCAATTTGGACAGTGCTAAGAGTTCCGATGGGATTTGGCCAGAGAATCCAGAAAAAGAAAGATCGAGACTCCTAAGCCTTGAAAGCTGGCCAACACCAAATGGGATCTCAGAGTAATTGAAATCATTATCAGAGAGGTCAAGCCTCTGGAGATGAACAAGACTGAAGAGGGTGCTGCTGGAGTTGATAGAACCATAGAGACAACTGCTAGCAAGGTGAAGGCCGATCACATGACCAGTCTTCCTGTCACACTCAACACCATCCCAAGAGCAGCAATCACTTCCTTGTCTTTCTCCTTCTCCATGGGATTTCCACATTGCAACTTTTGGATAAGCAGAAGGATCACCAGACGCATGCTCATCAATCAAAAAGCTTTGCTTGAACTGAAGTAAGGCAGAGCCCTCACTGTCATGGCAAAGTGGTTGATGCATGGATGAAGAAGAGTTAGTCACCATTAGATAAAAAGATGAGAGTAAAAGGAGAAAGCGCACGAACATGAAGACATACAAAGTTGAGCCCATATTTTCTGTGGATGATAAGAATCAAATGGGAGTGATGAGGGTTCACAGGCAGGATCCATACTCTTATATAGTAATGATGACTAATGTGCCTTGACAGCAACCCAGTAGGCCAGTCTGCCCATAAATTTTAAACTATTTCAGAACATGCCCCTCCATGAGTCCCTGTTACTAATAAAAATCTCACTCACAAGTCAAGTTGTCTCCCTAGGCTTAGGGTGCCATTAAGCTAAATCTCTATTTATTATATGACTTGCATTGACTTAAGCTGATGAACCGCCTCTCTCTTCGATTGGTGACTTGATAGAAGCTCTGGTGGAGCCCAAATTCTACAAGGGATGAGGCCAGAATAAAGCTAGTTAACCACAACAATAGTAAAACAGCCTCTAGGGACATGTACTGCTACTTAACTTCCCATTAAATAGCTTAACTCAAATGCAAGGCAACTTTCATTTTGCCTTTTTCCTTTTTCCATACGAATAAGTGGAAGAATCTAATACATGCAAGCTAGTGATAGTACTTCTAACCAAGGAGGAAAAAATCGGAAAAAATCGGCAAAATATCGCCGATATATCGCATGTCGGCGGGCGGCGACACGACACAGGGAGGAGATAAGTCGGCCGGGCGATTTTTCGCCAAAAATCGCCAAAAAATCGGCGATATATCGCCGATATATCGGCGACACAGGATAAATCGGCGATTTTTTGATAAAATCGCCTGAGATTCCAATGTGTCGCTGATTTATCGGCGATATATCGCCGATTTTTTGGCAATTTTTGGCGAAAAATCGCCCCTCTCTCTCCAACTTGATCTGACGGCCCAGATCACGGCCGCCTTGATCCAACGCCCAGATTTGAATCCCAACGTTAACAAGGAGATCCAACGGCTAGATGGCTTCCAAAATGTGATCCAACGGCCAGATTTGAATCCCAACGTTAACAAAGAGATCCAACGGCCAGATTGCTTCCAAATTGTGATCCAATGGCCAAAATTAATTTTAAACGGTAACTTAAGGTTCCAACGGCTATTTTGGCCCAAATTTCATCTATAAATAGCCAATTTTGCATCAATTTCATCCATTTTTGCTTTGATTCTTCATTTGCTCTCTTATTACTCCAATTTTTTCCAAGATTGCTCAATTATTCAATCATTTTAAGGTACGTTTGTTATTCAATTATAATTAATTTTGTTTGCAATAATTAATTCATGTATTTTTAATTAATTAGTATGCTTACATTCAATTGTAATTATTTTGTATATTTTTATTGAATTAATTTAGGTTATGATATATTTATTTTAGATGATTATTTGTGATTTAAATTCGCATTTAGAATTTCATTAAACTAATTAACTTAGCTAAATTATTTAATTAATTTAATTAACATAGTAAATTATGTAATTAATTTAATTAACATGGATAATTATGGAATATTAAATATGCTCAATTTTTTATATTATCGCGATTTATTTTCATATTCAATTATGATTAATTTCAATATTTAGTAAATTTGTCATAAAATTACATTTAGATTTTAAAAATTAACTTAGGTAATTTATTTAATTAGTTAAATTAACATGAACTACTATATATTTTCATATTCAATTATAATTAATTTCAATATTTAGTAAATTTGTCATAAAATTACATTTAAATTTTAAAAATTAACTTAGGTAATTTATTTAATTAGTTAAATTAACATGAACTACTATATATTTTCATATTCAATTATGATTAATTTCAATATTTAGTAAATTTGTCATAAAATTACATTTAGATTTTAAAAATTAACTTAGGTAATTTATTTAATTAGTTAAATTAACATGAACTATATATTTTCATATTCAATTATGATTAATTTCAATATTTAGTAAATTTGTCATAAAATTACATTTAAATTTTAAAAATTAACTTAGCTAATTTATTTAATTAGTTAAATTAACATGAACTACTATATATTTTCATATTCAATTATGATTAATTTCAATATTTAATAAATTTGTCATAAAATTACATTTAGATTTTAAAATTAACTTAGCTAATTTATTTAATTAGTTAAATTAACATGAACTACTATGTATTTTCATATTCAATTATGATTAATTTCAATATTTAGTAAATTTGTCATAAAATTACATTTAGATTTTAAAAATTAACTTAGGTAATTTATTTAATTAGTTAAATTAACATGAACTACTATATATTTTCATATTCAATTATGATTAATTCAATATTTAGTAAATTTGTCATAAAATTACATTTAAATTTTAAAAATTAACTTAGCTAATTTATTTAATTAGTTAAATTAACATGAACTACTATATATTTTCATATTCAATTATGATTAATTTCAATATTTAGTAAATTTGTCATAAAATTACATTTAGATTTTAAAATTTAACTTAGCTAATTTATTTAATTAGTTTAATTAACATAGATTTAAATTTAAGTGTATTTTTCTTGCAATAGATTTAGCATGGCTAGTGAAGGTGGTTATGGCTTGCCAGGGCGAGATCCGGCTTGGAAGTATTGTTCAACAATTGAGGGTAATCGAAATGGAACAATTTGTAATTTTTGTGGGTTGGTAATGAAGAGTGGAGGCATCACACGATTCAAGTCTCATTTAATGCATAAGGACCCGCATAACAACACCAAAAAATGTCCAAGAGTGCCGCCCAAAGTGAAAGAAGAGATACGATTATTGGTGCATGACAAACAAAAAGCAAAAGCAAAGAAAAATGCTGATATTGAAGAAATTTGTAGTCAATTACGTGGCACAATGGGGACGCATCATACATATTTGGTAAACGAAGATGATGATGATGATGAAGATGCTGAGGATGAAGATGTGTATATGTATCCGAAAGATATGCACCCAGATGAGCGAGAGGCATATCAAGCTGCAGTTCGTGCCTCGAAAGCATCTAATTGGGAACGTGAACAACATGAGAATATTGTAGGAAGCAAACGCAAATCGGGAGAGTCTTCTACTGGTATACCATCGATGATGCGAAAATGACAGAGTATGCGACATTCGCATTATTCACCCCCTATTGCCCCTTCGCTTTACAAGTCTTCTGCAGCAAAACAAAAAAATATCAAAGATATATTCAAGGGTGGTGCAATTAAAGAAACGATGGGACGCTCAATCAGCAAATTCTTCATTTATGAGAGTGTCGCACCCGCAAAAGCAAAGTCTCATCACTTCAAGAATATGATTATTGGTGCACAACAAGCAGGTAATTACTAATTTATCAAATGTTATATTGTGTTATACTTTTAGTAAGTATAGTGTTTTGTGACATGTTTTACATATGAAGCGCAGGAATGGGAATCGAACCTCCATCTCCATATGAAATAAAGAACAAATACTTGGAAATGGAGTACAAAGAAATGGAAGCTTATGTGGACCAACAAAGGGAAAAATGGAAGACATATGGGTGCACAATAATGTCAGATGGATGGACAGGGCCCACGAAATTAAGTATTATTAATTTCATGGTTTATTCTAAAGGGACCACAGTGTTCCTTAAGTCAGTCGATGCATCGAACTATATCAAAGACCACAAGTATATATATGAGCTTTTGCAGACTATTATCAAAGAAGTCGGTAAGGAAAATGTGGTCCAAATTGTCACAGATAATGGGTCGGCATTCATGAAAGCAGGGAAACAATTGATGAAGAAGTATAACTTATATTGGACTCCGTGTGCGGCACACTGCATCGACTTAATCTTTGAAGACATCGGTAAAAGACCCAATGTTATCGAGGTGATAAACAATGCTCGCAAGATAACTAACTTCATTTACAATCATGGTTGGTTACTAGCACAAATGAGAAAGTATTGTGGTGGAGACATTGTTCGACCAGGAGCTACAAGGTTTGCTACCAATTATATTGCTCTTGACAGTCTTCTCAAAAAAAGGGTTGATTTGAAAAAATTGTTTATGAGTGATGAATGGGCACAACACAAACTCAGTCGAACAAAACTTGGACGAGAATTGGAGCAATTATTGTTTGACCATACGTATTGGGACAGATTGACAAATATAGTTTCATTATATGAGCCATTATACGTGGTGCTTCGACTTGTGGATTCTGAAGTTGTTCCCACAATGCCATTTGTGTACGAGCTTATGCACGTGATGAAAGAGAACCTTATTCGTCAAGGAGCTGGAGATTGGATGTTCAAAATAATACAAGATCGTTGGCAGAAAACACTAAAACATCCACTTCATGCAGCAGGTACTTAAATACTATATATCTTTATAAGTTTTTACTTTGTATTTAAGTTTCTTTAAAAAAAAATACTAACTCTACTAAATTTTATTGTAGCATACTTCTTGAATCCAAGATTTCAATATAGGCGTGGAGTTGGTAGTGATCCGGAACTACTTCAAGCTGTCCATGATGTTTTTGCAAAATTAGATCCAACTACTGAATCGCTTGGTCAATTTGGAAATGAGGTGAATAAAAAATTGTTATTTTTGTCAATAAAACAATAATTTCATTCATCAATTTATTTGAACGTTTACTAACAAATTAAATGTTGAATACATAGTTTGTACTTTTTCGAAATGCAAAAAGAGGATTCGGTGATCGAGCGGCAATTGCATCAAGGTCAACCATGGTGCCCGGTGAGTCTTTATAGGAAAAAATTGATTATTATTATTGTAAATTCACCACATAAGTATTTATATGATTATCAAATTCGTTGCAGCTGAATGGTGGTTTATGTATGGAAATCAAACACCTACATTGAGAAAGTTAGCCATCAAAGTTCTCTCACAAACTGCGTCATCTTCTGCATGTGAGAGAAATTGGAGCACGTTTGCTCTCATCCACACAAAGCAACGAAATCGTTTGGCTTACTCTCGATTGGAGCAATTAGTGTTTTGTTACTATAATATGAGGCTAAAGTTACGCGATATGGAGGCAGAAAATGATCGAGTTGCTGAAAAAGATTACCTTTATCTTCTTGACATTTCAGCCGAGGTGGGTGAAGAAGAAGATAATCAGTTGTTCCAGTGGGTTAGGTCTATACACTTGGATGACGAAGTTGGAAATCCTGATCCACGAATTGCCGCTCATGCTCGAGAATTTGGAGTTAATGTTGAACGTGTGTTGTCCGAAGAAGTTCACTCTGAAAGTTTTAGCCAAGATACTGATGATTCACCTCATGCGACATTGCATTCCCACCAAGAGATTGACTCCACAAGTGCTGGCCATAGTAGTCGACCTAGTGCTGCAGGTACTTCTGCTTCTGGTTACGATGGTTCAAGAGGTGGAACTGATGATGGAGGTGATAATGGGGGAGGAGATATTGATGAACATCGACATAGTCAATATCCAATCAGCCAATTGACTTGTGAAAATGATTTCACACACTGCACACAGGATGAAGACCATGGCTCTAGAAGAGCTGGTCTAGGCATAGGAGCTATTGGGAGGCCTTATAGAGGAAGAGAACGAATGATGGAACCATATAACGAGGAGTTACTTTCAGGGAGTTTTGAATCTATGAGTATAGGGACTCAATTTAGTGACTCCTCGAATGAGGCTAACGTTTACCCTCCTCATGTGATGAGTTATGGTCAACCTTCAAGTTCAACAGATGAAGAGTATGGTATGTCGCATTATTCCCCTTCCAGACAAATTCCATATCAGATGGAAGAAGGATTTGGCGTTAACACATGGGTGAACTTTGAGTATCCTATCCATGTAGAGGCAGTAGGTAGGACTCAAGAGATATATGCATGGCATGTTAGAATTTATAATCAATATTATCGAGGCTCATTGACTTGGTACCAATATTGTCTCCAACAGCAAGCCGGGGTTCCTTCATCTATCAATCCCATTGAACCACATCGATCCTCATTTTGGTACTAAAGGGACATTGCAATGTAATGTGTACAAATTATTGTTATTTAATGAAATGAAGTATTTGATGTGACTTTATAATGAGAACAATTACGAAATTAACATTTCTTATAGATCGATATGATATAATTACATCTAATATCGCAAATTATATCATATATATATCAAATTTTTCAATAAAACAACTTTAAAATGTCTATTATACTTCTAATTATATTATTATGAGGTTTTTCTTGCATTTCCATGAGTTTTTAACAATTTTAAGCCTACCAATAATATCCATCGATATATCTCTGATATATCCAAAAATATCTCCAATATATCCGATATATCCGTAAAATCGAATTACCGATATATCCGTGATTACCGATATTTTCATCCTTGCTTCTAACCATATAAATTACCGAGTTTATGCTAATGCACCCAACTTGATAAAAGGAAGAGAGAATAATAAAAGTGATGAGACTAACACCTTCAGTCTGCAGTATTATTGTATCACTACTCTAATGTTGCAAGGTCTATAATATTGAAAAAGAAAAGGGCCCATATGGTATGATTTAGAATTTTTCAACCTATTTCAGAGATTAGGTTCCCTGAAAATCATGAAAGCGTGTCCTTATCCCATTTTGTAGTTTTTGTTCTAGGCCTAGAAATCTTCAAGAAAATATGACTAATGGGGTTGTTTTAAATGCAGTTGAGGTTGAAGGGTGAGTGAGATTGATTTGGTCTATCTCTTTATTTTTAGCCTTGCTTGGAGGGTTTCTATTGATCTCTTCTTTCTTTTACTTTTCATGGCCTGCCTTTTTAGGTGAAGAATAAAGTAGACCAATTAAACCTGCATTGAGGCCCAGTTTTCTAGCTACGTACCATAATATCCCTTTTTATATTGTGGTTTTTTCCATGCCCAAGTCAGTCAAGAGAAAGACAACCCCACTTAAGGGTTCTTACTAATCTAACCTTTAATGCATGACTCTACATGTAACATTCTTACTTTTAATTAGTTTGTAAAGAAAAATATTATATTTCAAAATTAAATATTTATGTAAGATAAAAATAAATATTACATCCCAATAGTTTATAATTTAGAAAAAAAAAATATTTATACTTTAGTAAGTAATTTATATTTTTAATAATATTCATGATTAAAATATTTAAAATTTATAAATAAATAAATATTAGATAACGTTATTAAGTATGTAATAATTGTATATATTAGTGTTATTTTATGATATATCTTATATATATATATTTTTAGTGTTTTTAATGACAAAATCATTTTTTTAATCATTTTTAAAAAATGGTAATATAAAATAAATTTGTGATCCAATCACATATCTTATATCTCAACTTAGCTATATAAAAAATATGTTGAGTAATATATCTCATCATTTATCATATCATATCTTTAATTAAACATAAAATATAATAAGTGATATGATAAATCATTTTATTCTCTATCAAAACCAAATATAATAAAACTTATTTCTTAGAGAATATTGACTTATTAAAGAGCTTTGACTCACCTCCACTATAGAGTTTTTCTTTTATAGATCCCTTATTTTGGAGGTTTCATCTTATGCTAAAATGGTTTTGCGATAATTAACATCTATTTAAAACTTAGAAAACATGTTTTGTGAAATTATTTTATTACTCCTTACCTATGCTGCTCAATGTATATATTCAGACTATTCTTCCAAGTAATTACTATAATTGTCCCTCTCCTCTTTCATAGTTTTATTCCAACTTGATGGTATCCCTCCTTTATAGAAATTGTGAGTGAGAGACCCGCAAAAGACTTTGGCAAATAACGTATGTTTTGCATCCTTTGTCTTAGAGCAGAGATGCGAATAAGTCCATGTGCAACCTGAGTCTGGTTACTTTGTCTCCTATCCTCTTTGTTCTTTAGTGTATATATATATATATATAGCTTCCTTTGGGTCTTTCTGTGACTCTCACTTCCCAAACAAAGCGAAAAAGTCAACAAAATTAATAATCAATGTTGTTGTCAACTGTCAAGCCTAACTGCCAAAACATGAAGATCCAAAAGCCATCATTAATAATTAACAAATGAAGGAAATAAAAATGTTGATGGGTTGGAATTCAAATCCCATACCCTACATTTGAGTCAAGCTCACGTTTTTCAAAGCTTAGGTGGCAACACATGAGGAGACCGGCCAAAGACTTCTTCAAATGGACAGAAGAACCGTGTTTGAAGGTCTAATGGGGAGAGAGAAAATCCTGTTTGGAATCATTAATTTATTCAACAGTTAATCCATGATATGTCATGGATGCTCTCAAGCATAATTATTATCTTCAAACATAAGACATTCAACTGCGTACCATGTGGATTCTTCTTCCCTTCGGATATGTACCAAACACCATTATAGACCTTTAAGTGCCAATTTTCAACACACGCGGAAGACTTTTGCAGGAGAGCAAAGCAACCACGTTCACATCCTTGGACAAATAGAAGATTCGTCTTTTGATAATTTGAAAATATTATATATTGTAGGTCACAAAATTGATTTGTTACATGCTCCCAAATTTTCAGTGTTAGGTGCTTAGAGTCTAAAGCTTCTTTTAATTATTTCAAATGAAAGACTTGAAACATCATAGTACATCCAACATATCAGTCTGCCATGCTTAATTTCTTTGGAATATGTATATTTGTTGTACTCAAAAAATAGTTTTAAAAAAAAAATATATATATATATATATATTTTGACAGTCAAAAAGTACTTCAAAGGAACTGAAAAGCTACGTGCATTAACACAATGTAACTGAAGCATGGAATGAATATTTAGCACCTTGAACAAGATCGAGGGATTTCTACATTAATGTAACTATTGGGTAAGCATGATGATCATTAGAAGCATACTCTATTAATCAAAAGCTTCTACTTGAACCGAAGCAAGGCATAACTGTCACGATCATGGCACAATGGTTGCTGCATAGAAGAAGAAGAGTTAGCCACCATTAGAGGAAAAGATGAGAGTAAAACATGAAGCAGATCAACATGAAGGCTTTCTTTAGTAATGGCTAAAATTCATTTTAGAATGAAGAAACATAAAGAAATCTCAAATTTGCTTACTTAATTTGCCATAAAAATATAACAAAAATCCATGTGGAACCATGACTTATTATAGACTAGTACTTTCGGCTTGTTATTTGAATGTTAATTGAATCAATTTTAAGTTTCATGATTTGTTGGTATTAATTAGATCAATTGTTAAGCTTCAAGTTAATTATTTTTAACAATTAGTCAATTTCATGAATCAAATCTCCTTTGATTTGAGATCTTTTTTGTTTTTGTAAATAAAAAACTATTTTTAAAAAATGGACGGAATAAATAATAATAGATCCATTTTTCCACACCAAAAGCCCTTGTCAAGCTCAAGCGCCAGAGGTCAAAAGACTTTCTGGAGTTCATCTTTTCATGGGAGTTTCCCCAATAATTTCACCTCTTTTCCGTCTAATATTTATGACAATTTGAAGAAATTGATAGGCAAGTGTGTGAACAGATTCGATAATGGATCAAGAAAAAAAAAAAAAAAATGAATGAAGTGATACACCAAATCATCTAGCAGGCTTCATAGAATTAAAGTACTTTTAGTTCAAGTAGTGAGCTGAGCTAATTCCCCTTTTAAATAATACACCCCATTATAAACCTATGCTGCTATAGAAAAAAAAATGCCAAGACAACCCAAAGGACTTGGGGAGAAGGGTAGGGTGGGGCAACAATGTTCACATATGGAGTTGAATCCATGCTGCTATAGAAAGAAATGCAACCCCTACACTTGTCACAAATGTTCCGTATTTATTTTTACTTCCATTCTTCATAATATCTTTGATAAAAGAGAATTACATGAAACATATCTTAAAATTAAATTGAAAACAATAATTTCTTTGTAAATAGTATAAAAGAAAAGATCATATAATAAATATATATAGAAAAGAAGTATAATCCTTTATTGAGAAAAAAATAAATCACATGTGTGATATTCATTCAACTGAAAGAATTAGACAAAACAGACATGCCCAAGAGCCCAAAGCATAGACCAACTCAGCCAACGGGTATTCATTATGACTGTTGCATGCAACCAAAAACTCAAATTAGAGAAAACAGAAGTAAAATGGAAAAATATTACATAACAAAGAAGAGCACCTTTTATTTACTTCTTACATGGAAATCACAATGCTCAATATTAATCCACATACTAATACTGCAACATTATCCCTTCAACGGTTGGGGAAAAAAAAAAAAAACAATAACAACAACAGTAAGGAATTCAATTTCTGTATGCTTTATTACTCTCCCGTCTCTATTTTCTCCGCCTCTTGCCTAAAGTGTTGGAAAAAACAATCATTTCCTTTGTGCCCAATTACTATTCCAACTACCAGACCACTTCCATAACCCATCAATACTATCATCATTTCAACTTTGCGGCCAGTACTCTCCAAGTCCCCTCCTTGTTTGTAGGTTGATGTTGGTGTTGTTGGCTTAGAGTTTCCACACTCCTTTGACAAAGGATTTCCACACAATCCTGGATTTCCCTCGAATGAGTCATTCTGAAATGTATCAAATTATTTCCCTTCTGGTATAGGTCCCATGAGACGATTGTGAGAAACATTGAAGAACTCAAGGAATGTCATTCCCTTTAGCTGCTCAGGGATCTATCCTGAGAGATTTTTTTGGGATAGATCCAGTGGCTCAAGCTGTGCTAAGCTCCCAAGAAAAGATGGGATGTGACCAGTAAGACTGTTGGAGGAAATGTTGAGCAAATGAAGTCCCCTGAGTTTCCCAATGGATTTTGGGATCTCTCCTGTAAATTTGTTGCTTGAGAGATCAATTGCTTTAAAACTGTGAGGGATCTTCGGGTACACCCTTTCCATGCCTTTGTTGGTCATTGTCATCGATTAAGTGTAATTTTTGTATAGCCCATATCCTGGGAGAAGAAATCCCATCCTTGTATTTGCTAAATGCTCTTCATCGACCTTGCTCATGGCAACCCAAGTGAGAAAGTAGCCTACTGGCAAATTACCTGCAAAATTATTGTGTGAGAGGTCAATAATACACAACATGGGGAACTCAAAGTTGGTTCTAGGACTCTCGATTGCACTATGAAATCTGTTATTCCGCAAAATGAGAAGTTGCAACTCTGGAAAAGATCCCAACCAAAAGGGTAAAGTATCATTGATCTGATTGTTTCCAAGATTAAGAATCTCAAGCTCTTTACAATTGCCCAATGATCTTGGTATCTGCCCCTCCAACTGATTGTAACTAAAATCAATCATTTCTCCCATGAAAGTTGTTGCCTCATAGCTTCAACACCAATAGAGAATTTCTGGAGTTGCTCAAATATTGAGGAATCAGGCCACTTAAGTTGTTATTCGACAAATCAAGAATGTAAAGAAGATGCAAGTTGCAGAATAACGATGGAATTTTTCCACTAAGTCTGTTGTTATAAACAAAATAATTAGCTATGGAAGATGGTGGAACTGGAAGGGACCCTTGCAGCCGATTATAAATAAGATCTAGAACTTTCAGAGTAACCCATGGAAGGACAAAAGGCCAGTTAAGAAGTTATGTGATAGGTCCATGACCAGAAGAGTTTCTTTACCTCTGTTTCATATACATTTTGGTATTTGGCCACATATTGTTGTCAGAAAGTGTTAAAAACTTCAACTCATCTTGGTTCCTTAGGAAATTTGGGAATTCTATCAATTTGCATGAATCTAATCCTAAATACGTAAACCTTGGAAGAGAACCATTGAGACGGTAGTGAGAAATGATAGATTGTTAGGGGTTAAGTCGAGAGCTCTGAGATTTTTGAGCTTAACAAGCATGTTCAGCTCCACTGCCGCTCAACTTGTTTGAACATGGATAAAGAGTATTAAGGTTTAATAGTTCAAATATTGAGCTTGGTATTGGACCTTCCAAATTATTGCACCCAAGACCTAACTTTTTTAACAGGGTCAGGTTCCCAGGGCATGATGGAATTCTACCATTTAGTTGATTATTCTCCAGATTTAAATAATGCAGTGCAGTAGTGCAGTTAGGTTTGAAAGAAAAGGCAAGATCTCACCATTTAAATTGATCTTGTCAAGGTCCAAAACAGTGAGTTTGGTCAGCTTGCCAATCCAAGACGAGGTCCCAACACTGAAATCATTCCTAGAAATATCCAAGAAATTGGCCAATGAAGAAGGGAGCTGGCCCTTAAAAGAGTTAAACGAAAGGTCCAGGAGGACAAGCTGGGTAAGGTTGCCAAGTACAGTTGGAACCATCCCATTGAAATTGCATGAGCAGATATAATCCTATTGAGGCTGGTATCTGACCAGAGAAACTTGTCCCAAAGAGATCCAAATATTTGAGGTGACAAGCATTGGGAAATTAGGGCAAATGACCAGTCAGATATCTATTAAACATCAAATTAAGGAGTTCTAAGCTTGGCAGCTTCAAAATCCCCATGGGGAATTCACCGTGCAATCCACAATTTTCAAGAGAAAGAGATATCAAAGGAGATAACTTTGCCAAAATAACAGGTACAGTAGAAGATATGTTCGCCTGACTTGGATTAAGTTTTTTTAAGTGGGTTAAGTTCTGAACCAAATTTCTCAAGTCAGGCTTTTGAAGCTGCAAAATTGGGTTGCTCGAGAGATCAAGGGAAACCAATTTGGACAGTGCTAAGATTTTCGATGGGATTTGGCCAGAGAAATGAGAATTGGAGAGGACGAGACTTCTAAACCTTGAAAGCTGACTGACTCCATGTGGGATCTCAGAGTAATTGAAATCATTATCAGAGAGGTCAAGGCTCCGGCAATGAACAAGACTGAAGCGGGTGCTGCTGGAGTTGATAGAGCCACAGAGACAACTGCTGGCAAGGTGAAGGCCGATCACATGACCACTCTCCCTATCACACTCCACACCATCCCATGAGCAGCAATCACGTCCCTCTCCATGGGATTTCCATGTTGCAACTTTTGGATAAGCATAAGAATCTTCAGAAGCATATTCATCAATCAAAAAGCTCTGCTTGAACTGAAGCAAGACAAATCACTCATTATCATGGCACAGTGGCTTCTTCATAGATGAGGAAGAGTTAATAACAATTAGATGAAATGATGAGAGTAAAACGAGAAAGCGCATCAAGATGAAGAGACACAAAATTGACCCCATAATTCTAATTCACTCTCTTTACCACTACTCTTGAATATACTAGGAATCAGGTAATGAGCATTGTTATGCCATAATAGACCCGTCCTTCAAGTCTTTATTGAAGTTGGAAGGAAAATTTCAAAGTCTAAAACAAGCTTTCCATTTGCGCGTCTCAAAGTCTTTAGTGGAGATGTGAATATGTCCATTTGCAATTGATTTCCACCCAGATTTATTGGATTGAAACACTTCAGAAAGAAAAAAACAAGTTAGAAACAACAATAACACAACAATCTATTGGATTTTTGTGTTCTCTCATAATCTCCTTTCTCTATTTTCTCTGCTTCTTGGCTTGTCTTGTCTTGTATTTGGTACATGCATTATCAAGTTTTCCTTTTTTCTTCAATTCTAAAGAACATAAAATTATTTTCAATACCAGTACATCCCTAACACATGCACCTATTCTTATTTTTGAACACTTCATTTCAGAATTTTGTAATTTTCAAAATAAATTTACAATGATTTAAGTGACCTATTAATCATAAGAGAGATATCTTCCACTTTGTCAAAGGTAAACAAATTTTAGGATCTTTTTTATAAATTTGTGTGTTTTCATCACTTTATAGGATAAAGTTATTATATACACTCACAAAGAATTGTAATACTTGGATAACACAAAATCTCATGATTATGTCTAGAGGTAATTTTTCTAGGCTTCCATTATTTTAGAAAAATTTAAGCTATGTTTGGTTTTGAAAAAATTAAGAGAAAGTGTAAAGGAAAGAAAATAATAAGGAAAAATAAAAAATAAATATAAAATTAATAAATTATTCTAATATACTTCTTCAAACTCGTTTCATTTATGTTTACTTTTTTATGTAACAATTAAATAATTTTAAAATATATAATAAGGGATCTATGCTACTATAGAAAGAAATGCAGTGTAACCCCTGCACTTGTCCCATGCCTTCTTTACTAATTTTGCCTTCATTCCTTATAATATCTTTGATCGAATGCACTTGCATGAAACCATCTTATGACAGGATTGAAGACAATACCTGCTTTGTAGAGAGTATGAAATAAAGAAAAGATTTGAGAAAGAGAAGAAATAAAAATAAAAGAGAATGGGAAAAAAAAAAAAAACCGTATGGAATTCCATGGACAAATAGAAGGTTCATCATTTAATGAACTTAAAAATATTCCATACTGTATCTCATAGAATTGGTTTTTTATTTGCCATTGATTTTTCAGTTTTGTAGCTAGGTGCTTAGAGAATAAATTTTTTGCCTTTATTTCAAATGAAAGACTTGGAATATCATAGAAAACAAAAGTTCAAAACACCACGACAAAGTAAGAAAAGAAAAAGAAAAGAAGAAATATGAAACCCAACAACGGAAGCAATATACATGGATCAAGAGACCTTTCAAGGAAATCGTGGTTTGATAAATTCAGCCTCTATGCCCCCTTCTTGCCTTCTCCTCCATTTTGGTTGCCTCCTTCCAAAAGTTTTCACAAACCATTCATGTTTCCATGCGGTCAAGCAATACCCAGTAGAAATTCCAATCACTAGTCCACTTCCATATCCCATTAATACAATTTTCCAATCAAATTCACTTGATGAACCTTGTTTAGGGGTTGATGGAGCTGGTGGTGACGCCTCAGAATTTCCACATGCCCTTGACAAAGGACTTCCACACAATCCCGGGTTCCCATCAAAGGAAGTATCTGGAAATGTAGCAAATTGTTTTCCTTGTGGTATAGGCCTGTGAGATGATTATGAGACACATTGAAGTATGCAAGGAAAGTGAGCTGCACTAGCTGCTGAGGTATCTCTCTTGATAGCTTGTTCTGAGAAAGGTCCAAGGCCTCCAGCAGGGTCAAGTTTGCTAAGGATGTGGGGATAGGGCCTGTAAGAGCATTATTGGAAAGATTAAGTGCTTGAATTCCCTTGGGATCCCCAATGGATTCCGGAATCTCTCCATAGAATTTGTTGCTTGAAAGATCAATGACTGTTAAGATGTCAGGGGTCTTCTCATATTCCCTTCTCAAGCCTTTGTTCATTATTGTCATTGAGACAGTGTAAGCACCTTCCCATGAATATCGTGGGGCTTTAAATTCTACATCTGCTTGGATGTATTTCAAATGATCAGCATCCACAATTCTCATGGCATCCCAATTTCGGAAGTATTCTGAAGGCAAATTACCTGTAAAATGATTGTGAGAGAGGTCAATGATGTGCAGCTTGGAAAACTCAAATTTGGTTTTGGGGCTCCCTATTGCACCATGGAATAGGTTGGATTGCAGAATGAGAACCTGCAACCTCGGGAGAGATCCCAGCCAGGAAGGGAAATAATCATTGATCATATTGTTTCCAAGAACAAGCTCCTCGAGCATGATGCAATTGGCTAGTGATCTAGGTATTTGCCCTTGTAATTGATTCTCACTTAAGTCAATCATCCGCAAACTGCTTGTGTTGGTGCATATTTGAGGAATGGCACCATGCAAGTTGTTGCCTCTGAGATTGAGTACAAACAATGAAGAGCTAAGGTTGGTCAAGCATTGAGGAATCCCGCCACTGAAGTTGTTATCAGACAAATCAAGTGACCTAAGAGAAGTCAGGTTGCAGATCAATGGTGGAATTTCTCCTGTGAGTTTATTTCCAGAGACTAAATAGATATAGGTTGACGGTGGGGAACTGGGAGTGATCCTTGCAGCATGTTAGAATCAAGGTCTAAAATGCGCATCTTCGACCACGGAAGAACGGCTGGAAGTAGGTCAAAGCCTGTAAGAAGATTTGAGAAAGGGCCAGAATCTCTAGGGTGTCTTTGCTCATGTTCCACAGCCACTTTGGAATTGGACCATGAATTTTGTTATTCGTAAGGAAGAGCAACTCCAATTCATCTTGGTTCTGCAGGAAATCAGGAATCTGGGTTAAGTTGCATGAATTCAGTCCTAAAAGCCTGAATTTAGGGAAGGTTGCATTGGTACTGGCGTGGATGAGCAATGATAACCTATTGTAGGATAATTGGAAGTCGGTGAGATTTTTGAGCTTCGACAACATGTGGAGTTCCACTGTTCCTGTCAATTTATTTAAAATTAGGGAAAGACCTCGAAGATTAACCAGTTCAAATAATGAACTTGGGATTGAACCTTCTAAATTGTTTGCCCCAAGATCTAATAGAGTTAATTGGGTGAGATTCATGAGCCAAGATGGGATTTGACCACTCAATTGATTTTTTGAAAAGGTCAAAATAGATAGTTGACTCATATTTACAACAGAGAATGGGATTTCTCCAATTAAATTTATTTGGCTGAGATACAAAGTAGTGAGTTTTGTTTGCCCACCAAGCCAAGCAAGGGTCCCAACACTGAAATCATTCAAAGAAAGGTCTAACAAAGTGAGTTGGGTAAGATTTGCCATGGAAGAAGGAATTTGGCCACTAAAAAGGTTATTTGAAAGGTCTAAATAGGATAGTTGGGTAAGGTGACCAAGTGAAGATGGGACCGACCCTGTGAAATTGCATGAGCTAATATCCAATTCAGTCAAAGAACCAAGCCTCCCAATTGAAGTCGATAACTCACCAGAAAAACTTGTACCAGCAAGATACAACATTTTTAAGGGACTGGTTTCCTGAAATTCAGGCAAATAACCAATCAGATCTGGATTGTACCTCACACTAAGATACTGTAGGCTTGGTAGCTGAAAAATGTTCACTGGGAATTCACCATGCAATCCACATTCTCTGAGTAGAAGCGATGTCAATGAAGATAAATTTGCCAACTCATGAGGTATTGTTGAAGAAATGTTCACCAGACTTAGATGAAGTTCCTTTAAGTGGCTTAAGTTCTGAACCAGATTTCTCAATCCAGGCTTTTGAAGCTGCAACATTGGGTTTGCCGAGAGATCAAGGAAAACCAATTTGGACAGTGCTAAGAGTTCCCATGGGATTTGGCCAGAGAATCCAGAATCAGCAAGGTTAAGACTTCTAAGCCTCGAAAGCTGTCCAATTCCATTTGGGATCTCAGAGTGATGGAAATAATTGTCAGAGAGGTCAAGCCTTTGAAGATGAACAAGACTGAAGAGGGTGCTGCTGGAGTTGATAGAACCAGATAGACAACTGCTGGCAAGGTGAAGGCCAATCACATGACCAGTATCCCTGTCACACTGAACACCATCCCATGAGCAGCAATCACTTCCCTCTCCTTCTCCATGGGATTTCCACATTGCTACTTTCGGATAAGCAGAAGGATCATCAGAAGCATCCTCATCAATCAAAAAGCTTTGCTTGAACTGAAGCAAGGCAGAGCTCTCACTATCATGGCACAGTGGCTGCTGCATAGAAGAAGAAGAGTTAGCCACCATTAGATAAAAGGATGCGAGTAAAAGGAGAAAGCGCATGAACATGAAGAGATACAAAGTTGAGCCCATATTTTCTATGGATAATAAGAAAGCAAATGGGAGTGATGAGGGATCACAGGCAGGATCCCTAGTCTTATATAGTAATGATTAATGTGCATTGACAGCAACTCAGTAGGCCAGTCTGCCCCATAAATTTTAAACTGATTCAGAATTTGCCCCTCCATGAGTGCCTGTTACTAATATTAAAAATCTCACTCACAAGTCAAGTCGTCTCCGTAGACGTAGGGGTGGCATTAAGCAAAATTTCTATTTATCAAGTCGTCTCTGTAGACTTAAGTTGATTAACTGCTTCTTTTTTCAATTGGTGACTTGATAGAAGCTCTGGTGGAGCCCAAATTTCCATTAGTGATGAGACCGGGTAAAGTTTATTAGGAAGAGTGAAAAGGCAGTGACACTGACAGCTACCCAGTATGGGCATAATTCTACAAAGATATATGGTTCCAGAAAAAGCCCCTTGCCAAGTCTTGGTCATCACCAAAAAATCCCACTAACATGTCCAAGTATTCTTTGTAAGCTGAGGAACTTCAAGCAACACTTCACACCACATCGTTTTAGAATTTTGGGTCGGAACAAACGAACCTGTCTTCATTTGGAGTCATGCTCACTCTTTTTCCAATCTCAAGCAGCAAAAGTGAAGAGAACGACAGAAGACTACAACAAATGGATCAAAGCACCGTGTTTGGAGGTCAAGACATTTATGCTCATAATTGATCCAACTGTTAATCCATGATGTTTCATGTGTATGCTCATACCTTTTTATTTTTTTCTGTTGATTGAAGTTGTCTCTCTTTGTGTGTTTAATGAGGGGTGTAATGATGTATCCATTTTTCCACACCATGCCATTGTCAAGCTCTGAGGGAGGACCAAAGGTCAAGACACATGCAAAAGACCAATCTAATGGTCACACATCCCTCTAGAATTCTAACATTGAAATGAAGGTAATACCTGTTTGGAATTTCTGGTTCGATGTCCTGGTCCATGGTGTATATCTAGTCTATTCTACTATAGAAAGCAAAGCAACTCTATACGTTTCATAGGATTTTTCTTAGCAATTTCATCTCTTTTTCCTATTATATTTAGGACAATTCGAAGAAATTGATAGGCAACCACATAGAGCATATCATTTCACAATGAATCAAGAATAGTAACTAGATTATTAAAAAAATAAAAAGTTACAAGATAAAATTAACATTATGAGAAATAGTAAATTAAAGTTATGAGATATAGAGATAGAGAATGATAACAATTCTATAATTCAAGTTAGTCTTCGTGTGAAAGGTGTTTCTGAAAACAATTTTTAAAAACGGTTAATGAAAATTGTTGTTCTCTAGAACAAAAGTATGTCTAGGACTTGAAAAAAATGTTCTTAATATTTTTTTATATTTTTAAATATATTGTAAAAATAAATTTTATTCATAATTTTTTTATTTTTTTATAATTATTTTTTAAAACAACGGAAAGTAAGTAAAATATGTTTTCTAAAAATACTATGGCCCTATTTGGCAACTGTTTTCAAGAACAAATTTCTGTTTTTTAGAACAAAAAAACTGAAAAATACTTTGACAATCAAAAACTGTTTTATGTTTTTTTTTTCTATTCTCAGGAAAATATGGTGTTTTCAGATAACTTTTTTTAGTTGTTTTCAGCTGTTTTTTTAGAGCTGTTTTAAAGAATAATTATACAAACATATATAATGATTAAAATTAAAGCTATAGACATAAAAATTATTTTTAAAACATATTTCAAAATATTAAAAACATGTTAAAAACAATTTTATGTTCCTAAACAGACTTTTGTTCTACAAAACATCACAAAACAGTTTTCAAAAATTTTTCTTAAAAACTATTTTTTCATAACTATTTTCAAGAACATTTTTCTATTATTTAGAATAAAAAAAAATTGAAAAACATGTTTGGCAATTATAAGTTGTTTTCTATTTTCTATTATCAAAAAACAGAAAATATAGTGTTTTCTGATAACTTTTAATTGTTTTTAGTCGTTTTTTTAGAGCTGTTTTAAAGAACAATTATACAAACATATATAATAATTAAAAATAATGCTATGGACATAAAAATTATTTTTAAAACATATTTCAAAATATTAAAAACATGTTAAAAACTATTCTAGATTCTCAAACAAACTTTTACTTACAATTATTATAGAATAATTTTTAAAAACTATTCTTAAAAACTATTTTTTCAGAACTATTTTAAAAAATAATTACCAAACAAGCCTTAGAGAATTCTGAAGTCTTTTGTGGTTCTCTTCACGTCATCGTGACTCCAAATGGAGACAGCTTCATTTGTAGTTTTTCATAGAAGGCCCAACATTCTTAAAAGAATTTTGGCCATTAATTCAGCAACTCCAAAGAAGTCTAGGGCGACCACTATTTTTGTGGTTAACTAGCTTCCTGCGGTCTCATCACTTGTGGAATTTGGGCTCCACCAGAGCTTCTGTCAAGTCAGAGGTTGTTCATCAGCTTAAGCCAATGCATGTCATTTAATAAATGGAGATTTTTAGTAGTAACAAGGAGTCATGGAGGGGCAAATTTTTAAAATTTGATGTAATAAAGTTGTTTTTATTATCTTAAATTTTAAAAGCCATTTTCTCTTTAAGCCTCAAAGAATTGGTCTATTTTATAGAGGAGTTAGTATCATTTCTATTTTAAAAATAAAAAATAAAAAGTCCAAAACAGTATCTTGATTCAAACAATTTTTTAAAAAAGAAAAAGTCAAAAAAGTATGTCATTTGTAAAAATAATTTTTTTCATTGTGTAAAAAGATTTGTAATTTCAATTTTATATTGATATTAAATTAAACTCCATTTAAATTTTGTGAAAAATTTAGTAAAATATGAATAATATTTTTTGTGTTAAGAAATAATGATAAAATATGGATATTAATATTTTAATAAGGTATAAATTATATTTTTATCCAAAAAGAACTTGGTTAAGATATTTTGTTTAAAATAAACTAAAAAAATAAGGACAAGCCACTCTTTTTAACATATGTAAATAAACTAAATTTTTTACTTTATGTACATAATTACTCTCTTAATCATTGGTACATATTCTTTCTCCAAAAATTTAATTGTATTTTCCTTCAAACTCTACATAACCCAAATAAAGTATAAACTCTAAGCATCTTCCAAACTCGTGTTGATGTTTAACATTGCTTTATGAAAAATCTATATTCATTTCAATTAAGTTTTACTCTTCAATGGAGTTTATATTACATGTGGGTATTGATTAAATGGATATTTCAAAGTGTTGATTATTTTTATTAAAACCATATTGCTTTCCTAGAAATTATTAAGAAAAGAAAAAAAATATTAATGAAAATGATTTTTTATGTTTGATTTTTTTCATTGAAAATATGAAAGAAAATAAAATATAATTAAAATTAGATAGAAATTTAAACATTTTAAAAAATTTTAATCGTTATATAAAAATAGAAAAATAAATAAAATAAGTATATAAAATAATTTATTGATTTTAAATTTACTTTTTTATTTTTATATTTTCATTTTTTCTTTCCTTCCACTTTTCTTTATTTATTTTTTTTTCTTCGTATTTTCCCTCAATTTTTTCAGAGAATCGAACATAACCTAAATTTTTCTAAAAAAAAGTGGAAGCCTAGAAAATTTACCTTTTATCCAAGAATCACAATTCTTTGTGAGTCTATAAAATAACCTTAACTCGTAAAGTGATGAAGCACACAAATTTATATAATTAGACCAAAAACCCTAATTTTTTTATTTTTTTTTAACCTTATATCTTTCCCATGAATAACAAACATATGTGGTAACAAAAAAAAAATAGTAAATGGTTTTCTATTCTTAAAAATAGAAACATATAAAATCTCTCTTCCTTTTTTTCCTTTTTCTTTTTATTATAACCATCTGGTTGATAAAAGAAATATCTTGAACTCAAATAAAAGTTCTCATTTACTTCATATCCAAAAAATTTGGATATGTTATATCCTTATTCTAATATTTTTGGAAAGAGGATTTATAAAATGATGAGGTAAGGGTATTTTCACTTTAAGTTTTTTATTTTTTATTTTATTTTATTTATTTATTTATTTTTATTTTTTTTCAGAGTGAAGTTGTCTTCTCTAATAAAGATGACCCATGCAAAAGGCCAATCTAATGGCTACACATATGATCGGAATTCTAATGCAGAAATGGAGGTATACTTGTTTGGAGTTTTTGGTTCTACGTTCTAGTCCATGTATATATGGTCTATTCTAGTATAGAAAGCAAGGCAGCCCTGTACTTTTCAAAGGAGTTCTCTTAATAATTTCATCTCAGAATCAAAAAGAGTAGTTAGATTATTAAATATATAAAAGGTTATAATATAAAATTAAAATTACGAGATATGGAGATAGAGAATGATAACAATTTTAAAAAAATTTGAGTTAAGCTCTATGTGGGAAGTGTTTTCAAAAACATTTTTGAAAAACAACATTTAAAAACTATTGTTTTGTTGAACAAAAGTCTATTTAAAAACTTGAAAAAAATATTTTTATTTTGTACTATATGTTTTTAAATATGTTTTAAATATAACTTTCATTTATAATACTTTGTTTTTATTTTTTCATATTTTTATAATTATTTTTTAAAATAAGCATGAGAAAACAATTAAAAGATAGTCTCTAAAAATACCAAGTTTTCTATTTTTTTGTTGTCAAACATGTTTTCCTTTTTTCTTTAGTTACAAGTTAAGAACATAAAATTGTTTTGAATAACAACTGCTAAACAAGGTCTAAGATAAGTACATCCCTAATATATGGACATAATTCTTATTTTTAAGCACTTCATTTCATAATTTTGTAATTTTGAAATAAATTTACACATGATAGGCGATTTAAGTGACCTATTAATTATTAGATACAACTCATATGTTGCCAGTTTTATCTCTCTTAGTGACTAAAAGATAGAATTGTCTGTCAACCAATTCCCTTGTAGAAATATACATGCTATTCATGAAAAATATATAAGGTAAAAAAGTTTTAGGTCTTTTATAAATTTATGGTTTTCATCACTCTATGGGATAAGGTTATTGTATACACTCACAAAGAATTATGATATTTTGACAACACAAAATCTCATTATTATGGTTGGAGGTAAATTTTCTAGGCTTCCACTATTTTAGAAATTTAGGTTATATTTGGTTTTTGAAAAAAATGAGGGAAAATGCAAAAGAAAGAAAATAAGGAGGAAAAGTATAAAAATAAAATAAAAAATTTAATTAATAAATCATATTTATATACTTCTTCAAACTCATTTCATTTATTTTTTTCTCTTCTATCCAACCATTAAATAATTTAAAAATATACAATTTTATCTATATTTTATTGTTCTTAGTCTTTTCAATGGTAAAACAAACATAAGACAAGTGTTGATATCTCTCTCTCTCACCTTTTCAACAAGGACAAATAATTAGATAAATCTTCACACCCAAGAAGCCTTTTTTATAGAAAAGAATATTGTTTATTTTAGTTAGTACTCTGTAGTCAAGGGGATAAGTTCCATTGTTAAGTTTTAAGTGCCAAACGTTAAGACGGGCAAAAGACCCTTGCAGAAGAGCCAAATAACTAAGATTTACAGTTCGTGGTTTATTACAATTTGCATTAATGGTGCTACATAAATATAAACCAACCAAGCACTTTTACATCCCAAGTTGCTCATTATACTGTTAGTAGCTACATATAAAAGATCCTAACTCTAAGTTGGGGCAGTGTTCATTTTCACTTCTTTGCAAGAAAATAAATGGAACAATATAATTTACACAAGGTGTCACATTACTTCTAGTATATAAAATTTCCAGACTTCTAGTTGTTGCACCCCACTAGACAAGTATTACAGTTTACTACTGACTACATGCCACTTGCATTGTTAGTACCATCTCATTACTCAACAAAACAGGAAGTTTCAAGAAGAAAAAGAGAGAAAAACCAAACAGCAGAAAAAAAAAGAAAAAAAATGGAAAAAGAAATAGAGTTGTGTAAAAAATAGATATGGATTTAAATCTATCAAGAAAACTGTGGTTAGATGATTTAGAGCATGTTTGATAATTATTTTTCTGAGACATTTTTTATTCTTTAGAAAAAAGAAAAGAAAAGGGAAAACATGTTTTACAATCAAAAAATAAAAAATTGATTTATAATCTTAAAAAAAAAGTAATTTATTTTTGAAAAACTACTTTTAGTTATTTTCAATTGCGTTTTAATACTATTTTAAAAAATAAGTATACAAATATAAAGTGATCCATAGTCTTATATAGTAACGAGTAATGTGCATTGACAGCAACCCAGTAGGCTAGTCTGCCCATAAATTTTAAATTGTTTCAGAATTTGCCTCTCTATGAGTCCATGTTACTAATATTGAAAATCTCACTCACAAGTCAAGTCGTCTCCGTAGGCTTAGGGGTGGCATTAAGCAAAATCTCTATTTATTAAATCACCTGCATTGACTTAAGCAGATGAACTGCCTCAATCTTCAAATGGTGACTTGATAGAAGCTCTAGTGGAGGCTAAATTTCCACTAGTGATGAGACCGGGAAAAGTTTATTCGGAAGAGTGAAAAGGCACCCACAAGCTTCAGTGATACTGATAGCTATCCAGACAAAGCCCCTTGCCAAGTCTTGGTCGCCACAAAAAATCCCACTAACATGTCCAAGTAGTCTCCGTAAGCTGAGGAAGAACTTCAAGCAACACTTCACACTATTGAAATAGAGAGAGGATTATTGAGAAACAATGGCTTGACTTTTTCATTGATTAAGAATGAATATATATACACAAACCTAAAACACAAAAATAGGAAACAATCTACTCAAAACACAAAAAATAGGAAAACAATCTTAGAATTAGCCCAAAACACAAAAATAGGAAATTACAACTAATTAGAAGAATTTAAAAATAGAAAGAAAATCTATTGTAATGAATTCTCTAATATGCCCCCTCAAGATGGAGCTCCGGAGGAGACGCCAATCTTGACCTGTAATTCTTGGAAGTAGCTTCGTGGAAACGGTTTAGTAAGAGCGTCGACAAGTTGATCTACTGAGGAAATTGGATGACAACCAAGATAGAAAATATAGACACTTTGTGTTGAAGAGTAACCAAGAAAAACACAAGGAGTGGAACAAGAGTCAAGTTTATGTTGAGAATAAAGACGAAACCACGGATAACATAAGCAATCAAACACCCGAAGTTTAGTGTAGTTAGGTGGAGACTCAAAGAGTTTGTCAAAAGAAAGATGAGAGATGTAGTGTGGGTGTGGGCATACGGTTGATGAGATATACAGTAGTAGCAAAGGCGTAAGTCCAACAAGTTAGAGAGCCTTTGGTACACCACTGTAATTGTTCCTTCAATTGTTTAATATGACCACGAGATGGTTTGGCATAGGTATTGGCTAAGGTTTGCCATGCATCAAGGGAAGTGGTGGTGCGGGCAATAAGCGGTTGTGTGGGCAATAAGCGGTTGTAGTGAAACGGAGATAGCACCAAGGAGAGCGCTAAAGATGAGACAATCCTGACGCTTCTAGGTTGTGTATGTCAGATTTGGGGATGCAACACTAATGATGTTAACGGTGGGTGGTGGTGGAGTATGAGTGTCATCAATGAAGTAATGAAGATCATAACCTTCAAGAAGAGATTGGATTTGAAGGCTCCATGTGAGATAATTGGTGAATGACAATTTGGTGATATTATGAGGGAATGGTGAGGATCTTGAGAGTGAAGCCATTGAGGAGAGTGGTTGTAGAGTTCTTTTGATTTTTCAGGGAAAAAAAAAAATACACCCAAGAAAATTAGGTTATAATACCATGTTGAAGTAGAGAGAGGATTATTGAGAAACAATAGCTTGACTTTTTCATTGATTAAGAATGAATATATATACACAAACCTAAAATAGAAAAATAGGAAACAATCTATCCAAAACACAAAAATAAGAAACAATCCTAGAATTAGCCCAAAACACAAAAATAGGAAATTACAACTAATTAGAAGAATTTAAAAATAGAAAGAAAATCATTTTAGAATTTTGGGTCCAAACAAACGAACTTGTCTTCATTTAGAGTCATGCTCACTCATTTTCCAAGCTCAAGAAGAAAATGTGAAGAGAACGGTAGAAGACTGCAAAAAATGGATCGAAGCACCATGTTTGAAGGTCTAAGGGGCAAAGAGATAATTCTGTTTGGAGTACTTGATCCAACTGTTAATCCATGATATTTCATGGGTATGCTTATACTTTTTCTTTTTTTTCTTTTTGAGTGAAGTTGTCTCTCTTAATTTGTGTCTTTAATGAGGGATGTAATAATGTATTCATTTTTCCACACCATGTCATTGTCAAGCTCTAAGGGAGGGCCAAAGGTCAAGACACATGCAAAAGGCCAATCTAATGGCCTCACATCCCTTTGGAATTCTAGCACAGAAATGGAGGTACACCTATTTGGAGTCTCCGGTTCGATGTCCTGATCCATGGTGTATATATAGTCTATTCTATAATAGAAAGCAAAACAACTCTATACTTTTCATAGGATTTTTCTTGGCAATTTCATCTCTTTTTCCTATTATATTTAGGACAATTTGTAGAGATTGATAGTCAACCGCATAGATCATTTTACGATGAATCAAGAAATTATTAAAGAAATAAAAAGTTATAAGATAAAATTAACATTATGAAATATAGATACAAATTAAAGTTATGAGATATAGAGATAGAGAATGATAACAATTCTATAATTCTTCAAGTTAGGCTCATGTGAAAAGTGTTTTTGAAAATAATTTTAAAAAACAGTTTGTGAAAATTATTGTTCTCTAGAACAAAAGTATGTCTAGGACTTGAAAAAATATTCATAATATATTAAGATAAAATTAACATTATGAAATATAGATACAAATTAAAGTTATGAGATATAGAGATAGAGAATGATAACAATTCTATAATTCTTCAAGTTAGGCTCGTGTGAAAAGTATTTTTGAAAACAATTTTAAAAAACAGTTTGTGAAAATTGTTGTTCTCTAGAACAAAAGTATGTCTAGGACTTGAAAAAATATTCATAATATATTTTTTATATTTTTTAAATATATTATAAAATAAATTTTATTTATAATTTTTTATTTTAAATTATTTTCTATACTTGTATAATTATTTTTTAACATAACCATCATAATACAATGGAAAATAAGTAAAATATATTTTTTTTAAATATTTTGTTTCTGTTTTAAGAATAGAAAACTATTTACTTTTTTTATATTTTTCCTGTAGAGAACAATAAATTGTTTTTAAAAACAATTAGTAAATAAGTCTAAGACATGTCTCTAGCACATGCACCCAATCCTTGTTTTCAAAATTTTGTAATTTCAAAATAAATTTAATTATGTTAGGTGAGTTCAGTGAGCTATTAATTATAGAAATAACTCTCACTATGTCAATTTTATCTCTCTATCAGTGATGGGAAAATAGAATTGTCCATCAACCAACTCTTTTTTAGAAATATACATTTTTATTCATAGGAAAGCTCTAAGGTAATAATAATAATAATAATAATAAAAGAAAATAGGGTCTTTAATCTAATAATTTAAATTTGCATGCTTCATCGGGGTAAGGTTTTTATATATACTTACAAAGAATTGTAATACTTGGATAAGAGGTAAATTTTTTAGGCTTCCACTTTTTTAGAAAAATTTAGGTTATGTTGGTTCTCCGAAAAAATGAAGAAAAAATGAAAAAAAAAATAACGAAGTAAAGTAGAAAAAAAATAATATGTAGGAAGGATTAAAAGAGTAATTGTGTACATAAAGTAAACAATTTAGTTTATTTACCTTTACATATGTTAAAAAGAGTGAATTGTCCTTATTCTTTTAGTTTATTTTAAATAAAATATCTTAACCAAGGGTTTTTTTGGATAAAAATATAATTTATACCTTATTAAAATATTAATATCCATATTTTATCATTATTTCTTAACACAAAAAATACCATTCATATTTTACTAAATATCATTTATAAAATTGTTTTCTTAATTTCTCACAAAATTTAAATGGAATTTAATTCAATATTAATATAAAATTGAAATTACAAATCTTTTTACAAAATAAAAGAAACTATTTTTATAAAGGACATACTTTTTTTTTTATTTTTTGTCTTTCAAAATTGTTTGCAATCAAGATACTGTTTGAACTTTTTATTTTCTATTTAAAAATAAATAAATAAATAACCGATACTAACTTCTATATAAAATGGAACTGTTTAAACTGTTTCAGAATATACCCCTCCATGACTCCTTGTTACTAATAAAAATCTCTATTTATTATATGACCCGCATTGGCTTAAGCTGATGAACCGCCTCTCTCTTCCACAAGCGATGAGACAGCAGAAAGCTAGTTAACCACAAAAATGGTGGTCGTCCTTGACCTCTTTGGAGTTGCTGAATTGGTGGCCAAAATTCATGATGACGTGAAGAGAACGACACAAGGCTTCAGCAAATGGACTTCAGCATTCTCTAAAAATAAAAAACAAATAAATAAATAAAATCATTATGCTGAACTCAAATAAAAATTCCCATTTACTTCATATCCAAAAAGCTTGTGGGTAAGGGTATTTTTATTCCGTTTTGGTTTGACTGAAGTAGTCTCTCTTTGTGTCTTTAATCGGGAATGTAATAAAGTTCAAGACCCATACAAAAGGCCAATCTAATGCCTACACATAGCATCGGAATTTTAATGCAGAAATGGAGATATAACAGTTTGGAGTTTCTGGTCTATTCTAGTATTGAAAGCAAGGCAACCCTCTACTTTTCATACGAGTTCTCTTATGCTATATTTGGTTTCAAAAAATACTAAGCAAAAAGAAAAAAATGTTGAAGAAAATAGTTTTCTTATTTTTGGTTTCATTATTGAAAATATGAAAGAAATGAAATACAATTAAAATTATTTAGAATTTTATATATTTTAAAATTATTTAATCTTTATATAAAGAAGGAAAATGAGTTAAATGAATTTAAAAATATATATAAAAATAATTTATTGACTTTGAATTTATTTTTTATTTTTCTCTACATTTTCTTTTCTTCCATTTTTCCTCTTTATTTTCTTTTCCTCATATTTTTTGAGAACTAAACATAATCTTAACGATTCCATCTCTAAATCAAGAATACTAATAGGATTGTTAAAGAAATAAAAGATTATAAGATAAAATAAAAGTTACGAGATATGGAGATAGAAAATTATAATATTTTAAAATTCTTCGAGTTAAGCTTTGTGTGGGAAGTGTTTTCAAAAACATTTTTGAAGAATAACATTTGAAAACTAATGTTTTGTCAAACAGAAGTCTGTTTAGAAATTTGAAGAAATATTTTTATTTTGTTTTCTATGTTTTTAAATAACTTTTACTTATAATGCTTTATTTTTATTTATTTTATATTTGTATAATTATTTTTTTAAATAACCATGAGAAAACAATTAAAAGATACTCTTTAAAAATACCAAGTTTTCTATTTTTTTGTTGTCAAACATGTTTTCCATTTTTCTTTAACTACATGTTAAGAAGAACATAAAATTGTTTCAATAACAACGGCTAAACAAGGTCTAAGACAAGTACATCCCTAACATATGGACCTAATTCTTATTTTTAAGCACTTCATTTCATTATTTTGTAATTTTGAAATAAATTTGCACATGATAATCGACTTAAGTGGCCTATTAATTATTAGATACAACTTATACTTGGCTAGTTTTATCTCTCTCTTAGTGACTAAAAGATAGACTTGTCTATTAACCAATTCCCTTGTAGAAATATACATGTTATTCATAGAAAATATATAAGGTAAAAAAGTTTTAAGTCTTTTATAAATTTATGGTTTTCATCCCTCTATGGGATAAGGTTATTGTATACACTCACAAAGAATTATGATATTTGGATAACACAAAATCTCATTATTATGGTTGGAGGTAAATTTTCTAGGCTTCCACTATTTTAGAAATTTAGGCTATGTTTGGTTTTTGAAAAAATTGAGGAAAAATGCAAAAGAAAGAAAATAAGAAAAAAAGAAAAAATAAATTTAAAATTAATAAATCATATTTATATACTTCTTCAAACTTATTTCATTTATTTTTGCTCTTCTATTAAACCATTAAATAATTTAAAAATATATAAATTGCTAACTAATTTTGTTTATATTTTATTATTCTTAGTCTTTTCAATGATAAAACAAACATAAGGTGAGTGTTGATATATCTCCCTCTCACCTTTTCAACAACGACAAATAATTAGAAGCCTTTTGGATAGAAAAGAATATTGTTTATTTTAGTTAGTACTCTACAGTCAAGGGGATAAGTTCCATTGTTAAGTTTCAAGTGCCAAACGTTAAGACAGGCAAAAGACCCTTGTAGAATAGCCAAATAATTAAGATCTACAGTTCGTGGTTGATTACAATTTGCATTAATAGTGTTGCACAAATATAAACCACCCAAGCACTTTTACATTCCAAGTTGCTCATTATACTGTTAGTAGCTACGTATAAAATATCCTAACTCTAAGCCAGGGCAGTGTCCATTTTCACCTCTTTGCAAGAAAATAAATGGAACAATATAATATATATAAGGTGTCACATTACTTCTAGTATATAAGTTTTCTAGATTTCTGGTTGTTGCACCCCACTAGACAAGTGTTGCAGTTTACTACAGACTACATGTCACTTGCATTGTTAGTACCATCTCATTACTCAACAATACAACAAGTTTCAAGAAGAAAAAGAGAGAAAAGTCAAACAGCAGCAAAATAAAAAAAAAATGAAAAATGAAAAATGAAAAAAGAAATAGGGTTGTACAAGAAATAGATATGGATTTAAATCTCTCAAGAAAACCATGGTCAGATGATTTAAAGCATGTTTGATTTTTAAGACATTTTTTATTCTTTAAAACAAAACAAAAAAAAGAGGGAAAACATGTTTTAGAATCAAAAAATAAAAAACAGATTTATAATCTTAAAAACAAAAAGTAATTTATTTTTGAAAAACTACTTTTAGTTATTTTCAATTGCTTTTTAACACTATTTTAAAAAAATAAGTATACAAATATAAAGTGATATGTCTTATATAGTAATGAGTAATGTGCATTGACAGCAACCCAGTAGGCCAGTCTGCCCATAAATTTTAAACTATTTCAGAATTTGCCCCTCCATGAATCTCTATTACTAATATTAAAAATCTCGCTCACAAGTCAAGTCGTCTCCGTAGGCTTAGGGGTGGTATTAAGCAAAATCTCTGTTTATTAAATGACCTGCATTTACTTTAGCTAATGAACCGCCTCTCTATTTAATTGGTGACTTGATAGAAGCTCTGGCGAAGCCAAATTTCCATTAGTGATGAGACCGGGTAAAGTTTATTCGGAAGAGTGAAAGGACACCCACAAGGTGCAGTGATACTGATAACTATCTAGAATAAGCCCCTTGCCAAGTCTTGGTTACCACAAAAAATCCCACTACCACGTCCAAGTCTCCGTAAGCTGAGGAGCTTCAAGCAACACTTCAAAGCAAATCAAATCAATACTTTTCATAGGATTTTTCTTACTAATTTCATCTCTTTTTCCTAAAATTGATGGGCAACCACATAAATAGATCATTTCACAATGAATCAAGAATAGTAACTAGATTATTAAAGAAATAAAAAGTTAGAAGATAAAATTAACATGATGAGATATCGATGTAAATTAAAATTATGAGATTGATATGGAGAATGATAACAATTTTATAATTCTTCAAGTGAGGTTTTCGTATGAAAAGTGTTTCTAGAAACAATTTTATAGAACAGTTTATGAAAATTATTGTTCTCTAAAACAAAAGTATGTCTAGGACTTGAAAAAATATTCGTAATATATTTTTTATATTTTTAAATATATTATAAAAAAACAACTTTTATTTATAATTTTTTATTTTTAATTATTCTCTACATTTATATAATTATTTTTTAACATAACAATTAGAAAACAATGGAAAATAAGTAAATCACTTTTTTTTATATATGTATAAAGATTAAATAATTTAAAAATATATAGATTTCTAATTAATTTTAATTATATTTTCTTTTCTTTTATATTTTTATTGTAAAATCAAATATACAAAAAATTGTTTTCATTAACATTTTTTTTCATTTTTTTGTAGTTTCCGGAAACCAAACAATAGTTTTAATAAGAAAGTATCATCAACACTTTGAAATACCTTTTTAACCTATACCCACATGTAATATAATATGTAGCATAAACTCCATTGAAGAGTAAAACTTAATTGAACTAAACACAAATTCTTTCTAAAGCAATATGAAACATCATAACGAGTGTGGTTGATGTTTAGAGTTTATACTTTATTTGGGTCATGTAAAGTTCGGGGCAAAATACAATTAAATTTTTAGACAAAGAATATGTACTAACATTTAAGATAGTAATTGTGTACATAAAATAAAATAAAAATAAAAATAGTTTATTTACATATGTTAAAAAGAGTGAATCGCCCTTATTTTTTATGTCATTTTAAATAAAATACTTTAACCAAGTTCTTTTTCGATAAAATAATTTTTACATTATTGAAATATTAATATCCATATTTTATCATTATTTCTTAATACAAAAAATACCATTCATATTTTACTAAATATTATTTATTAAATTGTTTTGTTAATTTTCCACAAAATTTAAATAGTAATTTAACATTAATATAAAATCGAAATGAAAATCCTTTTACTTTTTACAGTCAACATCCCCTTTCTTTTTTTTCTCTCTTTAAAAATTGCTTGCAATCAATCAAGTTTGGATGCAGTTTTTATTTTCTTATTTTATAAACAAAAATGATGCTAACTTAAAGAATTTTTTACCCACCTCCACCCCCAAGTTTTTCTTTAATAGAATCCTTATTTTCAAGGTTTCATCCTTATTCTAAAATGGTTTTGCTTTATTTTAACATCTATTTAAAATTTGATGTTAAAAAATTGTCATTGAAATAAAACTTTGAAGATATGTTATAGAAAACAAATGAAAACATACAAAATACTTTCGAAAACCTTTTCCTCAAAACAATTGAGTATTTAATAAATAACTTCTAAAAAAAAATTGTTTTCAAAAACATCTACAAACAAGTTTTTAACTTTTCTGTTTATAACCATGCATATGTAAACCCTTTTCTGCGCATTATCACAAGGGCTTTTCCCCAGCCATGCATGAGAAAACACGAGAATAGAACTCCATTCTCCATTTCTCTAAACGAACTTCATCACCCCTTTGGCTTCCTTAATAAAATCTCAGCCATCATCCAGGCTTAATGGTGCCCAAAATCTCAGAATCAGCTGCCAAATCCCCGGGAAAAACACCCTTTAATTTCAGTATTGAAGGCCATACACCCATACAATTAATTATAATTCCAGTTTTTACATAAATAAAAGGACAAGACAAATTAAAAAAAAAAAATCCACCAAAACCAAATACAAGACCTACTGGCTTCATAGCAACTAAACGTCAAATTCCAGGATAGGCACAGGACCAATTTGACGCAGGGGAAGGGCTGGTTACCAGAGCTAAGCTAAACCGCCTACAATCCATAACCGACATTTAGTAAAGCTAAAAAATGAACCCAAATGGGCAACAAAAACTCAATTTGCAGCAGCTGCAGTAGCATAAGATTAAGGCTGCAAGTTGGAGGGACGCGAAGGTGTAGCAGCAGAGATGACTCGCTGAGAATCAGGTAGGTTGGCAGCAACTGATATAAGCCAGCCGTGCAAAACTGAGTTCCAGGAGAAGGTTGTCTGTGGTTGGCAAAAGAAGAGCTACTCCTCAAAGGGTGGGCATTAAATAGCAGTGGCTGGGGGCAGCAGCATCCAATGGATGATCTTTTCAGTTATTGTTAATCTTCTTCCCTACCAAGTTGGTTGTTCTCAATGGTCCTATCCATTACGAGGACCTTCATTACAGAGCTCATTCCATGTTCGTTCAACAGTTTTGAACCATTAGAGAGATATAAATTTAAACAGAACTAACAACCTCATATTCAATATTTTGAAGGTTCTTCATTGAACCCCGCATCTATAGCCAACAAAGGCAGTGAAGGTGATCATATGATAAAATTGTTTCCCAGACATAAATAGATAAGTCTTGCTAAACTTATCTGCGACTAGTTCACATTAAAATGAATTTGCCCTGTATACAAGTTTCCACACTTCAACTAGGTCATAAGGTTTGTGTTTGAAAAGCGTTGGTTTGGTATTTACTCTCATAAATGAAATGGTCCAACCCAAGGCATGGCGGTTGAGTTCCAAAGCAAAATGCTCAATTCAACTATAAATTCTCCAGTAAATTAGAAGTTTAGAAAGGACAGGCTAGAGGAATTCTATAGCAAATTAGAATTTCAGAAACAATGTCCTACACATCCATGCAATTAAAGTACTCTATTAGTGCCACCTGAAAATGCAAGCATAAGGCTACATTGCAAGCTAACTCCACATATTTCACCACTCTTGGGTCAATTTCTGAAAGAAGGGATAGAATTCAATTGAGCAGCACTCACCTGAAAATATCAACCTACCTTATAGCAGCAATTTGGAGATTATCCACTTGCCTCTAGAAAAACATTCACACAATTTAAATCAATCCCAAGCTTAAGAATAAAAACCCCTCCATGTAGCAGAAGTAGATAAAGGAGAAAAAGGGGTCTTGCTCAGAGAAGTGAACAACCTACCTCTTAAGTCTCCAGTTAAAGAACAATCCGGGTGAATGGAATATAATAAAACCCCTCAGACCATAATTTAAGGTACATTAAATGCTCAGTGCTGAAGTTATCTCAGTATGGACGCGAACGATTTCCACCATGATGATGTCTATCTGGACCAGAACCTGCATTGTCCCTGTAATTGTCTCTGCGCCGGTCCCCACCACCATAGCCACCTCTACCACCACCCCTGTAGCACAAAGATTAACCATTCATACAGCATCTAAAAATCATTGGACAATTTCTCAGGAAACCATCAAGCAGTATAAAAAACAAGAAAGCGTGTTCCCCCATTTTTTACTATATGGACACTTCTAGCAGAGAACAAAAGACTATCAATTATCTAAAGTATATGCAAATCAATAAAGAAAAGAAAAGTCAAGACTTCAGAAGATGAACCTTAAACTCAGAGATGAAAGCAATGGTCCAGATCTATACCATCAAAAAACACAGATCCCAATGTTTTGGATTTTCAAGTAAAAACATACTGACAAATATATACTTGACCTTGACACATGACCTCGAAGACAAACAACAGTAAAGAAATAGCACAACTATTCATTGGGATAGTAGAAGAGTGTCCTGCAATAAAAATGCTGAAGGGGGCAATTCAATTTGGCCCTCGCTAAGAAACCAAACCAGGCCAAAAGTTTAATATAGGAAGAAAAGTCTTAGCCTCACTTTGAAGATGACAAAGAATGCAGTCAGATATGTGCACATCAAACCAATGGCTAATTAACCTCACTAAACAAACATGCACTGATGGGCAGGCACCATCCAACCAGTTCAAATAGGCAAAATAGTTAAAGATGGAAACAGCTGAATGCAATGGACAACCCACACTAAGAATGCTGCTTCCATTCAGAACAGGAGAGGCCAGAGGTCCCATGCATTTTCATTTTCAAAAAAACTTTTATTCCCTACCCAAATCAACATTGTAACTGCTCAAGCTCAATCCCAAAATTTTCCATCTTGACTCATCAAATCTTGGAAATTTATGTCCAAGAACATCAAAAATCACATATAAAGATCAAATTAAGTCCTCACAAAGGAGCAGGGATCACACCAAGAATGCAAGAGAACCTAAGATGGTTATTTGTTCATCAGGCACCAAACAAACACATGAAATAGATATTTGGGGGAATAGTCTCATATTGTTGGGCATTGTTTTAATATAGTTCTTATGTGCCGATAAATAAAGGCAAGAAGTGTTGATCTTTAGAGCTGCCACTCAAGCAAAAGAGGTAAGTACTACTACTACTCTTTAGAGGCCCATAACTCCTTAGATAGGATATACATCACATGGGAAGGGAATATGGTGTGAAGACACTGAGTTTGAAATCCAGTTTGGGGACTTTAGAAGATAAGGTCGAAATTGCTGCCTGCTTGATAGCTCAGGAGTGCTCATCTAGTCAAGACAGCATGTAGCCAACCCTAACCAGAAAACTACCTATTTGGCTCTAGCCCAATCAATTCATGGTAGGTGTGAGTTTATATGTGGTTCATAAAGAAATATGCAAAATTATTCACAGATACATATTGATATTTGTAACTAATTTCCAAACCCAAGTCAGCACAGAACTTCCAAGATAATTTGAGCACAGTTTGGTTGTCGTATCCATCCTTTTCATATTGCTATATTCATGGTTTCTATATTATTCTATAAAATGAATAGGTTTTCGAGATCAAAGAAAAAGATTATTTCAACTACTGAATTAACCGTCTTTCTCGCAATCCCTAACCTGACAAAAGTCATTGAATCCTGATAATCTTCCAATTTAAATAATCAAACAAAATAAGCAACAATATTTTATCGGGTGGATCGGATGAAATTAGTTTTCCCTCATATTGAGATAACCTCTGTCAAGTCACTAAATGATCTCTAATCCTTTGTATTCCATGATCCCAAAGAATATTGGGCTCCAAAATCACATTGAAGATGTAAGCCATGAAACTTGAGAGGCCAGCAACTGGTAGTATGCAAAACTAATCAAGAATAACCACTAAAGCCTGACCATTCGACCTCCAAACTAATCACAGCCCAAATGGAACTACTTAAGAATTGAGAGTTCATAAATATAAAGGAACTTAAAAGGTTTTCGATCTCAAGCAATAGGGAAGACATGTGGTATCCACATTCTAGGTGGTAAAGCTTCAATCTATTATTAGGTAGCAACACACCCATAGACAAATGGAAACATTCAACTCTATAAATGCATCTGCTAAAGCATACAAGAAGCAAAAGGAGAAAACAGTATGCTTATTACAAATGGCCCTAAAAGACCCCAAACCAGTCCTTGGAAGGCCCACGCTAATTAACAAAGAGAAGGTATATTAAATGATGTGGTTGAAGGAGGGCTTCAAGGATAAGTTGTAGGCTTAGTGGGAGAGTCTCAATTTCAGTGGGTCTGCTAGTTTTGTTATGGCTGTTAAGCTGAAAGCCTTTACTGAGAGACTAGAACAGGAATGTCTTTGGTAAAGTTGAAGTTAACAAGGCTTTGGCTTTGAATCAGGTGGACTTTTGAAGCAAAGTAGAGGCAGCTCAGCCACTTGCTGTTCATGAGTTGGAAGCTACGAGAGGTGCAAAGGAGGATTTTAAAAAGTGGGTTCTCCTAGAAGAAATTTCTTAAGAGGCAAAAATCAAGGGAATTGTGACTAAAAGAGAGGGATAGAAACACTAGATTTTTCCACAAGATGGCTAATGCGCACAGGAGGAGTTTGATGGCTCCGGTTAAAATCAATGGTACTTGGTTGATAGAGGATAATTAGATCAAAGAAGGAATGGTGAATGAGTTTAAGTTTCTGTTGTCTACTGCAGGAGGGTGGAGGTCCAGTATTAGTGGTCTGTCTTTTGCAAGGTTGGAGGCTGTTGAAAGAGCTAGGCTGGAGGAGCCTTTTTCTGAGCTAGAGGTTTTCGAGGCTCTTAAGGACTTTAATGGAGACAAAGCGCCAGGGCCTAATGGTTTTTCTATGGCTTTCTGGCAATCCTCATGGGGGTTTGTGAAGGAGGAGGTCATGGCGTTTTTTAGGGAGTTTCATGACCAAAACTGTTTTGTCACAAGTTTGAATGCAACTTTCCTACCTATGATCCTAAAAAAAGGGGGTGCGGAATATTTAAGGGATTTCAGGCCAATTAGGTTGGTGGGAGGATTATACAAGTGGTTAGCTAAAGTGCTAGTCAATTAGTTAAAGCTGATAGTGGGTAAGGTGGTTTCCAAGGCCCAAAATGCCTTTGAGGGTAGACAAATCGTAGATGTCACCCTTGTTGCTAATGAAGTCATAAATTCGATTTTGAAGAGCAATGAGGGGGCGGTGTTGTGCAAGCTTGATATAGAGAAGGCGTATGATCATATGGACTGGTCCTTTCTTTTAGTTATGGGTGTGATGGGTTTTGGGGAGAAATGACTCTGATGGATGCAATGGTGCATCTCTATAGCTAGTTTTTCTGTTTTGATTAACGGGACTTCCTTAGGCTTCTTCCAAAGTTCTAGGGGTTTAAGAAAAGGGGGCCCACTCTCACTGTACTTATTTGTGATTGCTATCACTTAGCTGCCTTCTAAGGAGAGCTATAAATCCCAAATTTTTGTCAGCTTGTAAGGTGAGGGGTAGAGGTGGCGAAGGGGCTCACGTGTCCCATTTATTGTTCGTCGATGACACTTTGGTTTTCTGTGGGGCTTCTCAAGATCAGATGATGTATTTAAGTTGGACTCTAATGTGGTTTAAAATCATTTTGGGGTTGAGAATTAATTTGGATAAAAGTGAGTTAATCTCAGTGGGATGTGTGGAAAACGTGGAGGCTTAGGCTGCAAAACTTGGTTGTAGGGTTGGGAGTCTCCCCTCCTCTTATTTGGGATTACCTTTGGGAGCTCCTTTTAAGTCTGTGGCAATCTGGGATAGAGTGAAGGAGAGGTTTCGAAAGACATTGGCAATGTGGAAAAGACAATACATCTCCAAAGGAGGGAGGCTCACTTTGATTCAGAGTACTTTGGCTAGCTTGCCCATTTATTTCATGTATGTGCTTACTTTACCTAGGATGGTCAGATTGAGGTTAGAGCAAATTCAAAGGGATTTTTTGTGAGGAGGTGGGGCTCTTGAGTGGAAACCTCATCTTGTAAGATAGGCACTTGTTTGCTTAGACAAAAGAAAAGGGGGTTTGGGATGAAGTGTCTTTCTTCTCTTAATAAGGCGTTTTTATGCAAATAGAGTTAGGGGTTTGAAAATGAGAGAGGGGGTCTTTTGGAATCAAGTGATTAGGGGAAAATGTGGGGAGGAGCAAGGGGGTTGGTGTTCCAAGGAATTGAGGGATGGATATGGTGTGGGGCTGTGGAAAGCAACTAGGAGGGAGTGGCATGTTGTAAGCAGTAAACTCTCCTTTGTGGTGAGCAATGGTCAGAGGGTGAAATTTTAGAAGGATAGATGATGTGGAGATTCACCTTTGTGTGTTGTTTTTCCTACTTTATTTGTTCTAGTTGCTTCCAAGGACGCCTAGCTAAAAAATGTGTGGAGTTTCACTGAGGGAGGGGGGAGTTGGAGCCCGCATTTTTCTAGACCCTTCAATGATTGGGAGATGGAGGAGGTGCATAGATTTTTATTAGGCCTTAATGGAAAGAGTGTTTAGTGGGATTTGAATCAGGCCCTTCAATCTCTTTCCCATCGAATGTCATTTGGAAATCATGTATGCAGCCCAAAATGAGTTTTTTGAGTGGGAAGCCACTTAGGGAAAGGCTCTTACATTGGACCAACTTCTAAAAAGATGACAGCCTTTAGCAAATAGATGCTACCTTTGCCAAATGCATGAGGAATCGATAGATCATATCCTCCTCCACTGTGCCAAGACAAGGACTCTTTGGGCGTTGACTTTCACTCTCTTTGGGGTGCAATGGGTGCTGTCAGCCTCTATTAAGACGACGCTCTTGGGTTAGAACGGGTCCTTTGTGGGAAAAAAGAGAAGAGAAGTTTAGAGAGCATGCCCTTTATGTATTTTTTGGACGGTTTGGAAGGCAAGAAACAAAATTGCGTTTAAAATTGATGTGTTGTCCATTCAAAGACTTAAAAGAGTTCTTTTGTTTATTTTCTTTAGTCAGGGACAAAATTGTTCATAAAAGATGGTTTTTTTTACTCCTCCACTTTTGAAGGCTGTTTTTCGTCCCAGTTGGGGAGGGGTGCATCTCTTCTATATCTTTTGAACCGTTATTTTAGTGTCTCTTTTCAATACGGTTTCTTCTCTTTTACTTATAAAAAAATAAATAAATAATGAGTACCCTCCAATCCAACTACCACAAATAAGCCACGCAAGCTTGATATGAGTTCTTAACTATTGAAACATCATTAACCGCAAGGGACCAAATCCATTATCGGTATCCTATACACAAAAGGCTTAAAATTGTTAAAAACATCATTGACCACAAGGATCTAATCTATTTTGTTTCTTGTTTTTATTTTTTTTCTTACAAGTATAGAGTAGTATATATATAAAAAAGAGGCATCAAAATAGCAACCCAAAGTATACAAGATAAATACAACCACCCCCACACAACTGAAATTAAAAAAAAAATTAAAAAAAAAAAAAACTTGCCAAAATGGAGGTACAAAAGCATCCTCACCCTTATCGAGAGCCCAACCAATCAATGAAACCAATTAGCATCGAAGGATCATCATTTATAAACAACTTAGTTTTGAAGGATCGTCCTTTACAAACAACTTAGTTTCCAACCAAAAAAACAAACAAAAGAACACTTTAGTCTTTGGATGGAAAGCACGTCATCGTAGAAAGCAATTCTATTTCTTGCCTTCCAAACCATCCAAAAGATGCATAAAGGGCCTACTCTCCAACCTTCCTTTCTCTTTTTGTCCACAAAGGACCCATCCCAACCCAAAAGTGTTAACCTAACCGAAGAAGGAAGCACACAAGAGACCCCAAAAATAGTAAAGAACTCCTCCCATCAAGCCCTTGTTTTAACACAATGGAGAAGGATGTCATCTATAGATTCTTCATGCATTTGGCATGGATAACATCTATTCGCTATGGACCATCCTCTTTTCTGAATTTGGTTCAAGGTTAGAGATTTTCCCCATGTTGCTTACATAGCAAAGAAGCTCACCTTGGGCTGCACCCCAAGCTTCCAAATGATTTTCATTAGGAAAGATACTAGAGAACTCGACTCTTAAGAATTTATAGAGAGACCTAACGGAGAACTTGCCACTCTTTCTCCCATTCCAAAGCACCCTATCATCCCCATCCCTCTGCACTCTCTTCCCATTCAGACACAACAAGAACCTCTCCACTTCATCCACCTCCTAATCATTTAAGGGTTTAGAGAAGAGAGGGCTCCAACTCCCCCCTCCATGAAATAAACTCCAAACATCTTTTACCTAAGTGTCCTTGGAAACCGCTAAAGCATATAAAGTGGGAAAGGAATCACACAAAGGTATGGCTTGCATCACTTATCCTTCCAAAATTTCACCCTCCACCCGTCACCCACACAAAGGAAAGTCTACTGCTAACAAGGTGTCAATCCTTCTTAATTGTTTTCCACAACCCTACACCATACACGTCCCTTACTTCCCGAGAACACCATCCCCTCATTCCTCCCCATACTTCCCCCTAATCACTTGGTTCCAAAAGGTCCCTCTCTCATTCGCAAACCATCAACTCCATTTACAAAGAAGAGCCTTGTTGAGAGTAGAAAGGCACTTAACCCCCGATCCCCATTTTCTTTTATTTAAGCAAATGGTTGCCCTCCTTACAAGATGAGGTTTCCGCTCAATAGCCCCACCTCCTCACAAAAAATCCCTCTTAATCTATTGTAGCCTCAACCTGACCATCCTGGGTATGGAAAGCAAATGTGAAATAAATAGAAAAGCTAGCCAGAGTGCTTCGTATCAAGGTGATCCTCCCCTCCCTTAGAAATGTATTATCTCTTCCACATAACCAACCTTTTCCAAAACCTCTCCCCCACTCCATTCAAAGTTGCCACAGATTTAAAAGAAGCACCCAACGACAACCCCAAGTAAGAGGAAGGGAGGCTTCCAACCTTACAACCAAGCTCTGCAACCAAGTCCTCCACATTATCCATAGATCCCATTGGAATTAACTCACTTTTATCCAAATTAATTCTCAAGTCCGAAATGGCCTCAAACCTCATAAGTAACCAGCATAAATACATCATTTGATCCTAAGAAATCTCACAAAATACAAGTATATCATTTGTGAACAATAAGTGGGAAACCTAAATCCCTTCACCACCTCTACCTCTCACCTGCAAGTCAACAAAAAACCCTCATTCACTTTTCTCCTTAGGAGGGAACCAAGTGCCTCCATTGCAATCACAAATAAATAGGGCAAGAGAGGATCTCTCTACCTTAGACCCCAAGAGATTGGAAAAAACCTAAGGAGGTTCCATTAACCAAAATGGAGAAACTAATTATGGATATAAACCACTTAATTATGGAGAAACTAATTATGAGACAATGAAATGCTCCAATAAACAATTCTCTAAATCTTTGGAAATGGCTTCAATACGAATTGGCAAAAACCAATCATTCAAGGTTCTCGTGTTGATGAATTCTAGGGGAAAGTCAACCTGTGGTGCACCAATGGGCTTATCTCAAGGTGGGAGGATTCCTTAACAGCTGGTCAACTATGGATATCAAGTTTCTCAAAAATTCCCAACAGCTGAAAGGGTAGAACCACCTATGAATAGAAGGTTTCCCAAAAAAATATCCCCAAAAGGCAAAACCATCTAAGGATAGTTGATTTCCAAAAAATTCTACAAAAACTGAGCTAGAACCATCTGGTTTTGGCTCGTCCTATTTGGGTGAGTACTACTTTGTTTCATCTCCTCAACACTCGACAGGTTATCCAATCTAGAGGATATTAACTTGAAGTGGGGCTCCAATCAAGCATTCACAATTTCCTTGTGTTTCTTTACTAATTATAACTATTCATGCCATTCAACCTTGCAGAAACACACTACGGAAGTAAAAAAAAAAATAAAGGAGGTGAAGTAAAGGCGAACAATTTCTCTGGAAAGTCCAACCAATGTCTATAGGTTGGGCTCCCTTCCCCTATCAAAGGAGAAACTATTCAATAAACAAATCTCACAATTCTCCAAAAAGATCTAGCTTACAAAAAAATAGAGGACACAGTCTATGACCATACATTCAACAATAATATGCTTCAAATATTACAAATAGAAAAGGGAAAAGATGTTGTCCCCATAAATATGCTAGTAATTAGCACAAATCTCTCTAGAAAGTCCAACCAATGTCTATAGGTTGAGCTCCCTTCCCCTATCAAAGGAGAAACTAATCAATAAACAAAGCTAACGATTCTCCAAAAAGATCCAGCCTATGCCACAATAGAGGACACAGTCTATGACCATACATTCAACAATAATATGTTTCAAATATTACAAATAGAAAAGGGAATATGCATTCTCTATCACAAGGTGCTGTCCCCATAAATATGCTAGTAACAGTTAGATATAGAAAGCACTCAACAAAGGAAATTAGCACATAGAAGGCAGTAGAACTACAAGAGGAGAAAACAGCCATTGCAGAACAGTAAGAACAGACTTTACATTCATGCATATTAGCATCACTAGCGGGTATGATAACCACAATTGCTAAACCCTTATCAACAAAATAGCATCTGAAAGTTGCTCATTAGATAGTGGGATGTGATCTAAACATCTTGACTGGTTCTAGAAGTCACTAAATATTTGGGATAGAAAGAAACAATCCAATATTCATTTAGCACAACTCAAATCAAATTTGCAACTTAAACAAGAGAGAACAAGGTAACTCAAAGAGAGAGCACAAGGATGGGGGAGATACCCATGGCCAAAAGCAGGTGGAGCCCTTGGTGCAGACTTCTCAGCCATTGCAACATTGATTTTATAGCCCCTCATTTCATAATCTGATGGACAAGACAGAATAAGCATACAAAGAAAGTATGACAAACTAAATAAGAGAAAAGTTGATTGAAACATACTGTTATAAAAACCACCAGCAGAATGCGCAGCAGAAGGATCCTCATAAGACAAACATGCATCGCCTTTGTTGTTTCCACCTTCATCAGTGTATATTTTTATATTCCATGGCCATTGATCCTTATAACCTCGCTTCTGCTTAATTCTTCCAACCTGAATGATGACAGTAGCATATACAAATTAACAAACTACCACTAAATAGAAAATGCAAAAGGTATGCACTAGTTATTAAAATTTCCTTTACCACAAAAACGTATCATAGCTGACCAAAGAAGAAATGTAATATATAGCCTAAGCATTGTAATACATAAAGTCCAATCCTAATGGTATTTAGTTGCATAAATTAAATAATACATGGAAACCTATTTACTAGCACCCTCCCAAATAACAGTAGCATGCCTCTTCCCAGTAGGAAAAATTAAAGAATATAATCTTACACAGATGAACTATAGGAAACTCAAGCACCACTGGAATATGCATAAGAAAGAGCAAATAGGTGCAAGTGCTATCAACTTTAAAATTGCATTGTAATCTATGTGCATTTAATTAGAAAAGAAAGAAAATAAATTTTCCAACTTGTCCAATGCCACCAAAAAGCTCTCTCAATTCATCAACAGTCACATCCGGTGGCAAATTTGATATGTAAATTCTTGAATTATCACAAGAATCCCCACAATTTTCATCGCATTGCTTCACCTTAACAGGGGCCTCAGTAGTACTGCCTCCACCTCCACCCCCAGCATAACCACCTCCCTGTTGTCTGGGACCACCAAATCCACCATCATATCCACCAGCAGGTGGACCAGCCCGACCACCACCTCTTGTATCACCTAGACCATCATAACCACTCGCAGGGCCGCCATATGATGGGGGATACGATGTAGGCCCACCAGTGTAGCTTGTTGGAGGAGGAACAGCCTCTCCACCATAATTAGTGTTTCCACCAAAAGAATTTGGAGGAGGATAATATCCAGCAGACCCACCACCATAAGATTGGGGTGCAGCTGGAGGAACTTGTCCAAAACCACCATCTCCACCCCCACCTCTTGCCTGATTACCACCATAAGAACCCCCTCTACTACCACCCTCATAATTACCACCTCTATTGCCTCCACTGCCACCCTCATAATTACCACCTCTTCCCCCTCGATTACCACCAAATCCCCCACCACTTCCTCCTCTGTTATAGCCGCCGCCACCACCACGATCGCTGCCTGCACCAGCAGGAGAGGGTGCACCGCATTTGTTACACTCAACTCTTCTTGCAAAGTTCAGATTCCCGCAGCTACACCCAAATGCCCAATTTCAGTAACAACTCCATCAAAAAGTGAAATCAAAAGGAAAGCCCTTGATACTATGTGATACACCATATGAGAATAGGAAAAAGAAATTCAACATGAAACAGATCTTAAAGGGAAAAAATTTACCTTGGATTGGGGCAAAGCCAATCCCCATCTCTGCCGCTTCCTCCCCGGCCACCTCCCCTTCCACCGCCGCCACCACCTCGGCCGCCACGATCCCCTCCTTGGTATCCTCCGCCACCTCCACCTCCTGAAAAGCAAAGACGAAATTTTGGAAGGAAAAACGAAAGTGAATGACCCTAGTTATACTGAGGAAAGAACAGAAAAGAATTAGAAAACTGAGCGGTACTCCGACAATAAAAAAAAAAAAACCAAATCAACTAAGCCGAATTGTTGTACTAAACTAAGATAAGCACGTTATTATTTTCCCGTCTCTTAAATAAAGAAACAATAAAAAAAATTGGATGACTAGGGAGAACAAAAAAGATTGAAGTACCTCGATTCTGTGAATTACCCCCATATCCTCCTCCACCACCTCCTCTGCCCCCACCGCCACCGTACCCTCCACCCCGTCCACCACCTCCGCCACCACTATTACCCCCATAACCTCCCCCACCGCCTCCGCCACCATATCCTCCTCCTCCGTATCCACCGCCACCGCCGTAGCCTCCGGAGGAGGGAGGCTGACCCGATTCGTCGCCGTCGTGACCGTACACACCAGACATGTTCTCTAGGGTTTTCCTTAGGGCTTGTTTTTCTAGAGAGAAATAGAGAGAGAAAGGACCTAGGGTTTGACTTATAAAGGCCTCCGCCAGCCCAGACTTCCCTTTGTTTTCAACTTTTCCAGCCAAACAGTTCCCTAATATGAAAATTTTGGGTAATTATCCACTGTGTCTCGGTACAGCGTTGCTCATATGTAACAAATTTTTATTTAAAAAAAAAAAAAGAAATTATGAAATTAATGAATTATGCAATGAAAGTAATTCCCAACTCATATTTCTTTTTTATTTAAAATTTTTATGTTTTAAGTATTTAATTTAATTATTATTAAAAAATTAGTAAAATTATTTAGAGAGAGCTTTTAAAAAGAGATTTATAATTTAAGATTATTCCTTTTTTATTTCATTCTATGATATGAGAAGTTTAAGTAAATAAAAGGTAAATTTAAATGTGATAAATTATTTAAAATTTTATTTCTCTTATTTTCTTTTCTAGAGTAAGAAATAAAAATCAAGAATGTATAAATTTATAACATTTTTTATTTTCATAATAAATTAAAAAGTCTTTTGAAAGAATCATGAACCAGTACTAGTGTTTCCCTGCAAAAACCCCATTCTAAGTGAGAGATTCTAAAGATTTTGAATTTGAATTTGAAATTATCTAAATAATTAAGAATTAAATCAAATATAGGTAAACAAGTGTGCTCAAGAAAGGGAGAGGGTTTTCCCATCCAAGGATTAAAACACCCACAATATTTTTTATACTTTTATGGATGTTTTATGAAAAATAATACAGAAATTAGAAAAAAAAAAAAAAAAAAAGAGGATGGCTTCACAGGATGCTAATAGATTGAGATGGTACTTTCTACTCTGGAAATTTTCAGTGAACAGCTAAATCCCATTACAAATGGGAACAATCACAGAGCTTTGAAGTGAACAAGGGGTGGAACCTCAAAGTCATTCCATTCCCCCCCTCTCTTTTCCATCTAAAAATAGAGCAAACAAAACTTGAACAGTTGAACCTTGCACAACCCCAGAAGACATCCACAACAGGAGGCTTTTTGATGAATATGACTGAAAGAACTCTTACTGGAATTGTTGTATGATGTTAGAACCGGGAAAAACATACCAAAATGGTTGCTGCTGCCAAGAGCATTTGGTGGAGAAGATGAAGCGGATGAAGCGAGGATGAATGAGAAGTGTGGAGCTGAATAGAAAATCTGCATTTCTCCATTGATGGGTCGACAGTAGTGATCAAACCCAACCCGCCAAAGTCACAGCTAGCTGCTTGTTGATTATGTTGCTGGTAGTAGCTGTTGAATGAATAAGATATGCTTGCGGGCCAACTGATGTTGAAACAGGAGCTGCCAGGAGATAGAGCAGTGCAGTCTGCAACTGAGCATGCCTCTGATGCACTAGCAGTTGCATTGGACAAGTCTCGGTTGTTGTTCACAACACACCATCTGGAAGGAAGGTAGTTGACGTTCTGTGCATTTACTAGGTTTCTTGATCCCTGGCCTAGGTCTACATGGTACTTAGCTTGGCCATCAAAGGTGAACAGACCCCAATGCCTTTCAAAATTTCCTGCGGCTATGCTTCTTTGATCCTCATCTAAGAGGGAAAAGATGTATGTTTCAGTTGGTGGAACTCGAGGCCTCAGTGGGGTTCCTGATTTGCTCTGGAGGTGCCTTATGAGGCCTTTCATGAAGGTCTCTGCTACGGATGAGGTAGCATTGGCTGCTCCATCAGTAGGCCAACCAATCTGCCCAACAACAATATCCATTTCCGGATATCCAACTGTTGATAATGCAGTAACCACAGTATCATAGATCAAGTCAAAGCTATTTTTGTAGGTTCTGTGGCTGTCACTGTGAGGATGTGCGGTTTCTTTGAAGATGGAGAAGTCGAGGGATATGTTCTTGTTCTGGTGGAGACTCAGGAAAGGTGAGATGTTCACAAAGAAAGGCGAGTGATGCTTGTTGAGAAATGTGAGGAGGTGGCTCATGGTTTTGTTGAGATCAGACCTGAAATGCCCTTTTGAGGGCAGGTTGGATTCTGACTGGATGGTATCAGAACTGAAAGGAACCACGACCTTCACCTCGCTTGCCAAGTTTGCCCTGATCAAGGCTGTCTGGATGTTTGTTGCTGCTCCAATTACAAATGGATGAAACTGGTCACCATAACTTTGCAGGAATGGCTCATCTCCGACGGCAACATACCTGTAAACAGTTCACTTAGTTGGTACAGGGTGAATGAAAAGGAGATACCCAAACCAAATCAATCAAGTTATCAAAACAATAAAAAACAAATAAAGAATGGATGGTTGTTATGCTTATAGCCTATGAAACTCCCAAAAGGATTCATTTATTGGTTTGATATAACTCACAGAGATATAACTTAACGTACGAAGAGAAGGATTATTTCCTTCAGCTTTGAGTTCAGTGCTACTCTCATAAACAACTGCTCTTACTAGATTTTTTTTTTTTTTTTGATAGGTAAAACAAAGAGTATATTTTAAAGGAAATGCCCAAACAGCGTCCCAAACTACTTGTGCCTATGCTTGGAGCTAATATCAAGTATAGGCTAATCTTCGACAAATAGAGTCTGCCAGAAGCTCAATGTTATATTAGATTTATCTTACAAATCAATAACAGAATAAACTCACTGTCCAGGGAAATGACTATAAAAGAGGAGACACAGGAGCTCAATTATAAGATTCCAACCCCAAAGAAACTGCACTCCTATGAAATGAAAAGCCTATCAATAAATGGTTTTTCCTTTCTCTTGCCATGGAGAGGGTGAGTTTGGTGGGGATTTTGAGTGGGTTAACCAAACCTACATACTGTAAAAAAGAAGTCATCAAAAGACACTTCACTATGACTCACAGGATTAGATTCATTTGTCACAGTGGCAAACAAGTCTACATCACTGATATTGCCAGAGTGCAGCTCCAGGGCTAACATAATGCTAAACTGAAGCCCAGATAAACCTGACCAAATAAATATGCATAAATGCCCCCAATAACTTATTAAACAAACAGTTTGATATGTCTCATACATCAGCAGTTCCATTCATAGCTTCCAAACCAGGCATCCTTTCAAGAAGTAAACATCCCTAAAAATGTCAACTACTATATCCCAGCCATTAAAGAATTTTAAGACCTTTGCTAAGCCTGAATAGATCAGTAAAACCTTTTTATAAAGAATAAACCCACTTGCACAAATACACTATCCTTCATGCTCACCATAAACCCATTCAAAAATGCTGCCGGTTAGGATGCATGATGATCGTTTTCATTGCCTATCCCAAAAAATAAATGAATAAATGAATAAATAATATATCATTTTTCATTAACAGCATGGAGCACATGAGCAATGTTTGAGAAAGGAGTTCTTGATGCAAAAAAATCCAAGAAAAGAAGAATCTTGGATCCCAGAATGCCTACAATCAGTGGATATCTGCATGTAATGGCTTTATAAGTGTGGCACAGTAGAAAAGGAATAAGAGAATTACAGGCATTTTGCTCAATATCTGCAGCAACAGGCACACCCATCCTCTCAAAATTGATTTTTATGCTACTATTCTTATGAAACAAAACAAGAACAAATTGTGAGTGGCTTATTACCTTCACAATTCATCTACATACATAGAGGTAGTTCATTCCCTTCTGATTGGGTTAACCACTCAATCCTCCTCAACTATCACCTAAGCATGCACCAGATTACTCGGCATTTGAGTGAAACAGCAATATGATGACACCCATAAACTGGTATCAAGCCCATTTCTTGAAAATAAGCAAGTCATTTACAGATTTAAAAGGGATATGCTGCAAGAAAACCCTTAAAAGTAGCTGCATTCATCAAGTGGACTAGGACTTTGAACTTAGGGTTTCTAGAGGATAATATAGAAGTAGGTTTAGGCATGGAACAGGGGTTAAATTTGCCATGGTTTAAGGTAGGGCTTGAAATGAAAGGAAAATCTTGCTGAAATTTCTAGATGGCAATGGAATCTCAGAATTTTAGTGTTCAGGTAGCCGGTAAGAACAGATTTAGAGTTTAATTTAAACAGTAGGGTGCTTGGAAAAAAATAGGGGTAATGGGCATCTTGGCTTAGAATTTTTTTTTTTTTTGAGAAGTAGGCATCTCGGCTTAGAATTAATGGTGCCATAGCAGCAACCAAAGTAAAACATAATCTCATCATTGATGGGTGGGAAAATCCACATATTGTTTCTATTCATTAACTTACTGAATTGTTTCTAAAGTTGTCGCTTACATAGAAGCACAATGTCACAAAATCTCTCTACTATAAAAGGGGACTACCAAATAAATTGCCAAATAGAACTCAGATTAAAGAAGCTGCAACCAAACTACAAACCAAAAACCTTTTATAAGGCCTCGTTCCAAATCCTACTCCTCAAAGTGCATAAGAAAGCATAATCTTCAAAAGCAATAGGAGTGAAACTGAACTAACATTCTAGCCAACCAAAATAACCAAGTAGTTATCTACATTCCAAAGCCCAAATCATGTAAACAAAACCTCGAGTACAAGAATCCCGTAACCAGCAACATCTTCTTGTTTCCATAAAGAACAACTCTGTTTGGTTGCCAAGAAAATGTAGGAAACAGAAATGAATTTGAAGTTTTGATGTTTTACATCTTCCTCATTTGAAACCCAATTAACCAAAAAAACCCCTTCAACAGAGCTCAAACACAACTCTGTGGCCTAAGTTGTTTTCTTTAATCTTTCTAGAAATCAAAACAACAATAACCACAGAACCCAAACTCCCCATTTCCTTCAGTTTCCTTCATTTTCCTACTTTTTTCTCAGCAACCAAACGAAGAGGAAAAACACACCAAACAATACTCAGAAACCGAGACCCCGATACAATCAAACCAGAAATGAAAAAACACAAACCCACAAGAGAAAAACAGAAACTATACTCGATTCGAACTCCACTGCCTCTGCCACTACTGGAGACGTATCGGGTGACATTATCATGGACCCAGCTCTCCGCAGCTTTCTTGGAAGAGTTCAAGCTCCTGAGCATGGAATTGGGAATCCCAACAGTGACAGCAATTTTAGAACCAGAAAGAGCTTGAAGAACAAGTGGGTCAGCGTCAAAAAGCTTCACTCTGGCGATGTTGTTGTTCTTCAATAGCTCCACCACCCTGGGCGGTGGGAGAGGGTGGGAAGCGGCGGTGCCCCAGTTGAGGCCAATGGCATTAGCCCTAGTGGTGGAGGAGGATATGCAGAGGAGCAGGATCAGACAAAGATTTGGAGGCATTGTTTTTGGGGGCAGAAACAGGGTGTGGTCAGCTTGAGAATTTTGTTGAGGGTTTGTGCTTCTTGCTTTGTTGTTTGTGGGGTATGAACCACCTGGATCACACTTGGGTGTCCTTTCGAGTTTGGACATTCCAAATGAATTGTTTCAAGTTGTTTGAAAGTTTTTAGATTAAGATTGCATTTAAGATTACATTTGCAGTGTTTTCTAATAAAAGTGTTTTCAGTGATTCTAGGCCCTGATTTATGAAACACTTTTCCAAAGTAATTTTTAAAAATTATTTTATGATGTTATAGGGAACAAAAATTTCTTAAGAGACAAAAACTTGTTTTTAATATTTTTAAAATAAATTTTATATTTAATATTTTATTTTTAGTCTTTTTTATATTTATATAATTATTTTTTTAAATAATTTTAAAAAAATAAATGAAAAACTATTATAATACATTCTTTGAAACCATCATATTTTATATTTTTAAAATAAAAAATAAAAAATAATTTTCTTGTTACCAAACGTAATTTTATATATTTTTCTATAAAAAACAAAAACCTATTTAAAAAATAAAATTACCAAATATAATCTAATTTTTCTAAAAGTACTTTTGAGAGAATTCTTTATCATGTATTTTTTAAAAATTTTGAAGTACTCTTTTTTTTTCCATTTTTTAAAAATGCTTTGCAAGATAAAAAAATATTTGACTCAAATTCTTTTAGATTACTTTGTCATTTTCAATTGATCCTCGGGTTAGATTCAACAAATTTCTTGCAATTTCCTTTTCAATTGTGAAAACAATTGCACAAAAAAAAAAAAAAAGAGGCTCTTTCTTTGTTAAACACAAACCTAGGCGTGGGAATGCCTAACCAAAAAAAAAAAAATCTCATATTGGTCTATTATACCAAAAATAATAATAAAAATTTTTATATGCAAGATAAAATAAGTTAAATAAATTTTAAAAATAAAAAATAAATTATTAAAATTAAATTTATTTTTTAATTTTTCCTTTTATTATTATTTGTTATTCTTGGCAATTTTTATGATAAATTGATAATTTGATATAATATCAAAGTTTTGATTTTATTTTTTAATATATTGGTTTTTAAAATATTGAAGGAAAATGTTAGAGAACAAATTTAAGAAAAAATATTTAAATTTAATAGATTATTTTTATATATTTTTTGAATTTTTATATAATATAATCTATATTTTATATTTTTATTTTATTTAACTATTTTTTTTCTCTATTTGGTGCTTTTTCAAACCAAATTATATCTATGTAGCCAATTATTATTATTATCATACATCTATGTAGCCAATTATTATTATTATCATTCATATATTGATTGATGTAAGAATCAAAATATTAAAGATAGAGCATCTTAGCCTTAATTTTATCAAAATAAATAAATAAATAGCTTTTATAATATTATTTAAACAATTAAAAATCATTTACTAAAGATGACGTGGCAAGCCCTAGTTGGTCTGGTGACAAACACTATAGAACTCTTTACCAGAGAGAAACCGAGTCCTTTGACAGAAACCCTTCTCTCCCCACCAGGCGCTGAACCTAAAACCCCTGCAAAACCCTACTAAACAACCCCTCTGAAAATGCTTCGAATCTTGCGATCGCGTCCTCTTACGAACTCCTTCAGTTTCTACGGTCGACCATTTTCTTCAAACATCTCCGCAAACCCTCCCAAAGAAGCCATCATCTCTTCTTCTTCATCTTCTTCTTCTTCTTCTGAATCTCTTATCAATGATCAAGCTCCCTCTGCTCCACCCCCCGAGCCAGCGGCCAAGAAATCATCATCAGCCTTTCTCAAGTTCGCCATTTTCGGCACTCTGGCTGGAGCTACCGCCGCCGCCGGTTACGCGAGCTACGGTTCGTTTTTGGACTGTTTTTTATTTTGTTCATTTTTTGTGTCATTGTTAGAGTAATCACGACACTGGGTTGCTTCGTGATTTGGTGGAATTGAAAGCACCCAGCTGGAAATTTTGTGGGTGTGTTTGGTTGCATGGATCGTGGAGATGGAAATGGATTTGGAGGCCTCTGATTTGAGTTTGACTGTTTGGTTTGCTTCATATTTTGGAATTGACTTAAATTCTTAGACCCCAGACGGAACAAAAAATTTAATAATAATAATTCTATGGTGAAAGCAAGGATTTTGTGTTTCTTAGAATAGGAATCTGTAATGGAATCAAATTCTGAACAACCACAAGGCATGTAGTGTTGGTAAATGGAAAATTGATATAGCATTTTGAATTTAATGTTTTTTCTTGCATTTGCAGCATATACCTTAGACGAAGTGGATGAGAAGACAAAGGCTTTTCGGACCTCAGCAAAGTACACCGTAGGAGATAATGCATCTTCTCTTGATGTAAGTATGGGATAAGTAATTTTTGTCATAAAATTCATGTTGCTAAATTGTTACTGCGGTTATTTTATTTGTATTTTTAGGCAATTTTTTCAAATCAAGAGGAAATGCCATATTTTGTAAACCCATGAAAATGTTATATATATATATATATATATATATATATATATATATATATATTTGCTTGAATCTGCTTATTGCAGTATAATAAGTAGGATTGGCATGGTATAGGAGATCCACATGTCAAAATTCTCATTTTATGCATCAATATATTGGTCTAAAATGTAAACAATCCAAATTTTTTGATATTTTTATGAATTCTTGATTGGAATCTTGGGGATGTTTCATTTTGGTCGTATACATTTTTGTATAATAGCAGTAGATTCAACATCAAGCTTGTAGTTCTGATGTCGAATTTGTGTGTAGAAAAAATCATTCTCTCTGTGTAAGAATTTGTTGGGTCTGTAGCATTCCATATATTTATTAGCGGTTGTTGCTTCAGCTTGGGTCAGCAGGAGAATGACAAATATGGAATGCTTGTGGATATGAAAGATGGTGTCTTAAGGCAAGCGATCCTCTCTCCCCTTATTTATTCATTTTGGTCATGGAGGCTCTTAGTCATTTATTAATAAAGGCTAGGGAAGGAGACTTCATTTCTAGTTTCAAGGTAGGAGGGAGGGATCGTGAGAGTGTTGAGGTGGCTTACCTGCTTTATGCTGACAATGCTATTATTTTCTATGAGGCTAGCCAAGAGTATCTAGTCTTCTGAATTGGACTCTCATGTGGCTTGAGGCAATTTTTGGGATAACGATGAACATGAGGAAGAGTGAGCTTATCCTAGTTGGGAGGTAGATAATGTGGAAGTGTTGGCCTTAAGGGTTGGGATGTAGGATGGGGGAGCTTCATTCATGTATTTGGGACTTCCTTTGAGCACGCCTTTCAAGTCAACTACAGTGTGGGATGTGCCGGAGTAGAGATTTCAAAAAAAGTTGTTGTTGTGGAAGAGTAGTATCTATTGAAAGGGGGCAAACTCACATTGATCAAGAGCACTCTATCTAGCATACAAATCTACATGTCCTTACTAGTGATTCCAAGAAAGGTGATGTTATGACTTGAGAAATCCAAAGAGGCTTCTACTGTGGGAGTGGAGCTCTTGAAAAAAAAATAGCCTCATCTTGTCAAGTGGTCTATAGTTTACAAACCCAAGAAAAAGGGGCCTTGACATTAAAAATCTATCTATTTTAAACTCTGCTCTTTTGGGTAGGTGGGGTTCAGGATTTGCCTTCGAAAGCAAACCTTTATGGCAGTGGGTTATCATTAGTAAGTTGAGGGAAGAAGGGAGAGGTTGGTGCATCAGTGTGCCATAGGAAGGTTTTGGTGAAGGATTATGGAAGGCAATTAGGAACAAATGTGAAGTTTTTCAAAGTGGGGTTCACTTTATTGGAGGGGACAGAAGGAGGGTAAGGTTTTGTTCAAATAGGTGGTGTGGTGATTCCCCTTTGAGGGACTCCTTCCCCGCCTTATATGTCATTGCTAGTTCAAAAGGCTTATGGGTAGCAGATGCATGGAAGCAGGTCAAGGAGAGGGGTCTTTGGAGCGTTGGCTTTTTGAGGCAATTCCATGATTGAGAATTAGAGATGGTCGAGACTTTTTTGAGGAGTCTTCAAAAATATATAGTGATAAGTGAGATGGGTACGAAGGATAGGATGACTTGGTTGGAGTCTAAACACGGTATGCTCTCAATCAAGGCCTTTTCCAGCTAGTATTATTTGGAAGTTTGGAACCTATGGATGTTGTTGAGAGTGGGGTTTTTTGTATGGGAAGCATCATAGGGAAGGATTGTATCAGTTGACAAAGAAGATGAGTCTGTAGCAAACAAATGTTACATGTGTAAACTGGAAGAAGAATGTGTTGACCCTACTCTTCAACATTGTGTCTCAACAAGCATGTTGTGACAATTGGTCTTTTCCATGTTTGGGATAGCTTGGGTGAGATCACCTTCAACAAGACTGATCTTGCTTAGGTAGAAGGGGTTCTATGCTGGGAAGAGATTGAGGAAAGCATGGGAAATTGCCCCTTCATGATTATTTTGGACATTCTAGAGAGCAAAATTAAAGGCTTTTGATGATGTGAAACATTTGGAGCAAGTACTCAACTCATTGTTTATGTGCAATTTTTTGGATTGCGTAAGGCATTGTATAGAGGAGGCACTTATGTCTATGGTGGATTTTGTTGATTGGTTGGGCTTGGGATTGATTAGAAATAGAGTTATGTTGTTTTATTCTTTTTGTTTAGCCCTTTGCATACTCCCTGTGTATTTTGGTGCACCTCCTTTGTAGCTCTTTCTATATATTTTCATTCTTATATATGTACTGTGTACTTATCAAAAAATCCAAAGCCAAAAAAATGGAGAAGTGTGGATTTAGCTCTAATTTTTTACGTGCTAGCTTAACGCAGTATTCATCTCTTTAAAAACAATTTGTATGGTTTCTGAAATCTCTTAGGTGGCAAAGGTCTTGGAAATTTTACATGATTATACATGGAAGCCTGCTTTACAAATATAAGGGTTCCTTCTTGTTGCCATAGTCCATTATGTCATGAATATCAGTGTTTTCTTACAGCTTTAAGTTTCACTTCTGACATTATTTTCATCTCTTGCACAGAAATTTCAAGCTTTGCTTTATTCTGCTGCTATGACAGGTAAGCCTCTGAATCTATTTTCCCAGTCATCTGACCCATCTTCTCTTTCATTTTCTGTATGAAAAATTATTGGTGGTTATAGTTTCATTTATCAATTCACTTTTGCAAGGCAGTTTCTCTGCCTATTTGATCACCAAAACCATCATATGAGCTCTTTCATCCAGAGCTTGCACTACTCCACAATTTTTATCCCTTTCCAAAATATTCTTTATCTTCTTTCTTGAAGAATACATTGTCATCATTATTTAGAAGAATTATTTTGCTTTGATACACTTCTTTTAAGTTATTTTTTCATTGTTGTCAATGTTTTTCTATTTTGTATTTCAGTTCCTGCTAAAGCTATTGAGCTATACTTGGATCTCAGGAGGCCAATTGAAGAACAAATTCGGGTTTGCATTATATTCCAAAGTCCAAGCTGTCTTTGTTTTATGCTACTCTATTCAACCTTTTTATATCCTCTCTCTTCTTTCTTTCCTTTGGCTTGGTTGTAGGGGTTTGCTGAACCTTCCTCAGAGAAGCTTCTCCCAGATTTGCATCCCCTGGAGCAACATATATTCACTCTTGTTTTGGATCTGAATGAGACTTTACTATACTCTGATTGGAAGGTACATTTTCTCTTATTTAAATAGAGTTCATTATTTATTCTCGTGTTCTGCAATGCCTCACATCTATCACACTTTTCGATATTTGAGTAGCTGATGGAGTACATTATATATCTTCTCCTGTCTTAAAAAGGGTTTCCCATTGCTCACTCGTGGTGAATAAAACTTTGCATTTTGAATGGATGACCTATTGTTGAAGTCGCTTCTACTGAATAATTGGGTCTTTTTGTGCTGCATAGCGTGAAAGAGGTTGGCGAACGTTCAAAAGACCTGGAGTGGATGCTTTCTTGGAACACCTAGCCCAGTTTTATGAGATCGTTGTGTACTCTGACCAGCAGAGTATGGTAATGTTTATTGTCATTTTTCTTTTTGTGGAATATCTGTCAATACCTTCTGTAAATATTTAAGCCATTCTTTTTTTTAATTGGTACGAACTTCTTATTTTGTGTAGTATGTTGATCCTGTTCTTGAAAGGCTTGATCAGAAAGGATGTATACGATATAGATTATCAAGAACTGCAACTAGATATCAAGATGGAAAACATTATAGGGTAAGTAAGAGGTGAATGACTTGTTTCATAAATTTCCTTTACTTCCCTGATTTATTATAACTAGGTTCGGCTATGGAAGCATTTGAGATGTGTACATATAGATTATAAATGTTGCCATGAATACTGTTGTTTTTTGGTCTGAAAAAGTGTAGGATTTCTGTTACCTCTGTATGTATGACCAGCCACAGTGATGCTTCAGTTCTGAAAAATGGGAATCATAAGTTCAGACTACAAGGAAAATACGAAAATGCTAACACTAGGAAGTTTCTAAGGATAATGTTGCATCTTTCTAGTCTCATTTCTATGTAATCAATAATTGGAAACATTCTCATTTAGTCACTTTATTTCCATACCATGCAAAAACATTGGCATTAAATTCAGAAGTTTAGTTCCATAAAATGTGATTGTGCTGGCAGGATCTCTCAAAGCTTAACCGAGATCCTTCAAAGATCCTCTATGTGAGTGGACATGCAATAGAAAGCTGTCTTCAGCCTGAGAATTGTGTCCCAATTAAGCCCTGGAAGGTTGAAGCAGATGATACAGTACTTTTGGACCTTATCCCATTTCTTGAATGTAAGCATTTTCATACATCTAAAACTTATCTCGGCCAAGATGCTCTGTTTTAATTGTGTATCTTTTGAATGCAAAGATTCATGAATTTGCCTGGTTTATTGCAGATGTTGCTCGTCATAGACCAGCTGATATAAGACCAGTACTGGCCTCTTATCAAGGACGTGATATAGCAACCGAATTCATTGCTCGTTCTAAAGACCATCAGAGGTAAATCATCTTCTTAACTCAAGTGTGTTTGCCTTGAACAAACAGTTACAGAGGCTGACACTAGTCATCTTGCTGCTTCATTTGTCTTTTTACTTCTGACTGAGAATATGTGCAAATGGAGTGTTAACAATCAGTTGAAGACATGAATGTGAATTTAGTATGTCAACTCGAACAACAATGATGAAGAATCTTATGTCTCTACCTTGCATGTGAATGAGTTGCCTTCATTTGTAGTTTTCACTTTTCAGTAGAAATGACAAGTGAGGAACTTGTCGCGAATGACTGCTGATTCTTCGATATGATTGCCTGATTGCTGGAGTGGCAGATCCTGTTGATCCTTGCCCTTGTGACTGTAATGTACCTAATCAGGTGTGGCCCATCTCCTGGATGAGCCCAGCTGAATACAGAAAAGTAGTATTGTCCTAATGCAGTTAAAACAAGTTAGTGGCATATTTCATGCAGTATCAGACTTTTCTTGGCTATCTATAAGATCTTAGAACAATAATGACTGTGATGATGATGATAATATAATAATGATAGATATTTCTCTCATTTATCAATCAATAGCAGACAAGGGTTGTCTATTTGTGTAACGGATTTTGTAACATTCCAAATCGGTGATGCAGGCGGATGCTAGAACAAAGGCAGCATGGCCGATTCTGGCAGCGATGAAGCTGGAGCAACAAGAAGAGAACAAAGAACTTACCTAAATGTTCAGAGAAATGGAAACTAATTCATTATGCTTCACAAAGTACTACAGCCTTTTGCCATTGTAAGTTAATTCTATTTGAGATTATAGAGCAACAAACACTTAATCCATTTTACAGTTACAGCTTCATCCCCAAAGCTGGTTTTTGAGTGGGTTCCAGAGTGACCTTCGCCAGGTTTCTGGGTTGGTCTGGTTCCTCATGAGTCATAAATTGGATATTAACCTTTGAGTTGTAATCTTGCTGGGTTCTCTTTTGTATTTCATCATCGTCTTCTTCCTTGTGGCGTTGACATGAAGCCTAGTCTCTTCTTTTCCTGCTCAACAAATTGTGATTAGATTTAATTTACAGTAATAATGCAGAGATAAACAGTACTTTTTGTGCTCCTTGTTATCCCTGCTGAAATTGTAATATTATTACAAGTTTGTTTAACTGTGATTTTAAAAAACGGTTTTGAGTGCGTTTGATAGTAATTTTAGGAAGTGTTTCTAATATTTCTAATACTTGAAAATAAAATAAAAAATTAAGTATTAAAAATGATATAAACACTTCCTATAATCATTACCAAAGGTACTCTTAATCTAAAAAGTGTTTTTGAAAAAATATTTGGTGTTTGTTAAAATTTAATAAACACTTTTAAAATTTTGAAAAGCCATTTATACTGTTTTTTTGAAGAAATTTTATAGAAGATTTTAAAAAAATATATATTTTATGAAAAAACACTTTTATTAAAAACACTTAGAGTAGAAACATTCCCAAATGTCTTAAATTGTGTGTGACAATGATTTTAAGAAATGTTTTTAGTCTTTTCGTATTTGAAAAATAAAAATTTTAAAGTATTAAAAAATATATAAACATTTTTTAAAATCACTATCAAACATATTTTTAAAGTTTGGAATAAATATAATTGATTTGGTAGTATTTTTGAAAAACGCTTGTAATATAAAATGAAAAACAGAAAATGGTTTGAATTTTAAAAATAGATTGTTTTAAGAACATTGGAGGTGTTTGTTTTTGTTGTTTTTAACGGAGTAAGTATGAAAAATATTTTAAGGATTTTTACACAATACTTAAGTATCCAATACCATTATGGATAATAAGTCAGAAAATTGTTTTTTGTATTTACCTTTTTTGCTTTTTATATTTAATTTTGTAAATAGATTTTATTTTTTATAATTATTTTTACAAACATTATCAAAAAGATTTTAAAATATTTAGCTTTCTTTATCATGTATTTTGTTAAAGAACTGAGATTCTAGGGTTTATTTGGAAGTTCCCCTTAAAATTAGTTTTTCTTTTGAAATTGTGAAAAATGGTTTTTCAGCTAAAAAAAATGTTAGATAAATTACAGATTGAAAATAGATTTTTAAAAACATGTTGAGTCCTCACAATAAGTTTGAGATTTTTTTAAGTATATTTTGTAAATTTTCATGAATAATTTGGAAGTGGAAAATAGAGTGTGGCAAAGTAAGTTATGAATTATTAAATTATATAATTTTTAGTTCAAAATTTAAGAGTAAAAAACCCATAAAAATAGTTTTTTAAAAAAGTTTTTAATTATTTTAAGAAATAAAATTTTGTTTAGAAATTCAAACATAAAAAAAACAATTTTTTATGTTATTCTTCATAAATTTATTGTAGATTTAAGTATAATTCTAATTTTTCAATTATCACTTACTATTGTCAAAGACAATAAAAAATCACTTGTTTTTTTTTTATAATTTTTAAATAAGTTATTTTTATCCAAATTTTGTCAAATATATCTTTTAAATGTATTTAAAAAAAAAACTATGTTTGATAAGCAGAAAATAAAAAATATAACCTTTTAATATCTTTAAATTGGTTTTTGTTATTTTTATTTTTTTTATAATTATTTAAAAATAATAATTATATAAATATAAAATAATTAAAAATAAAACATTAAATATAAAAGTTATTTCAAAAATCTATTTAAAATGATTAAAAAATGATTTACAAACATATATTTGTTCTATGATACATAAGATAATAGTTTTTAAAAATTGTTTTTCAAAATTATTAGCAAATATAATATAAGACTTTATTATGAAAAATACTAATTTAAAAAATTAAATGTTTTCAATTAATTTTTATAAAATATTTTAAATATTAATTAGAAATATGTAAGAAGTTTGCAAATTTTTATAATTATTTAGTAACTTCCTCTTAATAAATTAAGAAAATTATCTTTTATATTTGAATTTTTTATTTTCTAAAATTTACTAAAATAAAAACTTTTTTCCAAAACTTTGCAAACAAAACGCATTTGTTAGGAAAACATTGAATATAAAATGAAAAAAAGAAAAGAAAAAGAGAACGAAGAATGGAAGGTGGCGGGGGAGAGAGAGGAAAGAATAATGGTGACAAAACGGAGAATGAGAGAGGAGGTGGAGGTGGTGGATGTATAGGCAGATGTGAAGGCTGCCAAACATGACGCTATCCACGTCAGCAACTTCCATCTCTCCCCCATGCTCCAAACTTTCACTCTCTCTCTCTCTCTCCCCTTGCTTCCCAGTACGACACCGTTTCACTTTACCATCAGTCCCCTTCATTCACACGACACGCTTCGTAACGTTTTTTTTTTTTTTTTAATAAATACTATTTTTAAATTTTAAAAATAACTTATTTTCAAGGCTTTATTACGAAAATAATAAAATTTTAAAGCATAATTGTGATATCCCAAATTTGAGAGAAAGCTATCAAGACTATTTTCATTGTTAGAAATGAGTTATTATAATTGGTATAAGAGTCGAGCTGATATCAGAGTTAATCCTCTATCCCCGACCCTGATGTGGTTGTTTGATATATTTGTGATCGGAGAAAAAGCTTCTAACCTTATATAAATATATATTATAAACACGTTTTAAAACAATGAAAATCGTTATAATAAATTTTAATTATTTTTTGAATATTTTAATAAATAATTAAAAACAAGGAAAATAGATTAAGAATGATATATTGTACGTAAAATTAAACTTTATTTCTTCAAAATTGAAGTCCAAAATATAACTCTATTTTTAAAAATAATAAAAACAAATTGATTTTACGAAAAAAAAAAAAAAAAAAATAAAAATATGATACATGAGGTGGGAGTGAGTACAAAACAATGTATCATGTGATTGGTAGTATAATAGGGGTATTGGTGCATTAAAGGAGGCCTATAAAGTGAGAAAAAGGAGATGGAGGAGTGGTAATAGGAGGGTGGCAGGCTGATAGGAAGGGAGACATACTTTGGAAAAAAAATAATAGTAATGGAATGGGTGTAAGAGAAAGTTGTACTTGGAAAAACGTTGGGTATATTCCATCAAGAATCAGTGAAAAGACATAAGCATGCCCCACTCCAATGTGGCTCTATCCAGTCAAAAAGGACTGCTCTGTTTATTGCCTTCTGGCCCCACTCCTCTCTCTCTTCTTTCTTCATATCTCCACACCCCATCCCCCTTTAGCTTTTTTTTTTTTTTGGATTATTTCTCCTTTTTGTATGGCTTTTCTCTCTTTATTTTTATTTTTAAAATTTCAAATTTTAGGTAAAAAGTGACCTATAATATCCAACTTTATACTAATTATTTTGAATTAAATATATTAAATTTAAATTTTGTAATAATTATTTTTAAATTTAATAAAGGCATATATTGTTACAAGGTGTAAAACTTGAGCAAATTTGGGTAAGGGCAAAAATGATATGTTGCTATGTAGTATCATATCTAACATGCAATCCAAGGACCAAAATGTCAGAAATTATGGGGACTTGGATTTTACAAATAATATCATATGGAAATTTGGGTAAAAATAGTGATGGAAATGAAATTTATTAAAATTCATAAAAATATAAAATAAAATAAAATAATAATGTACTTATAATTATTTTTATTTAAAAATTTAGAATTTTATTATAGAAAATATGAATTACTTGGATTTTGCTACTTATTTCAAACCAAATAGAAATTAAGAAAGTGTTCCATAATAATTTTATGAAAATGCTTTTTATAATCATTGTTAAACAAGTGTATTTATGAATATTTTTTTATTTCTTAAAATTATTATCAAATGGACTTAGAATGATCGTTTCACTTGATAAAGATACTTCGAATATTTGATTACCTTAAAACATTTTAGGAAAACACTTCCACTGAAAACATCACTAATAAAAATACTGTAAATCGTACTCTAAATATCACATGGATGAGTTAAGACCACTATCATGATAATATTAAACAATCAGTTTATCCCATGACAGGGATTACAACAAATTGTTGAAATTTTTACTACATCATTTGGTAACTCTGAAACACAAATTTTGTGGAAATATTTAGGAAAATGTGATAGATGATTATTAAAAAAAAAATTATATTTTCAAAAATATTAAAAGAATGATCCTTTTCATTATATCCAAATATTCAACAAATTTTATTAATAAAAATATTACTAACAAAAATACTATTTAATCAAAATCGGACTCTTACTTAAATGTTCAAATAATCTCATATGCCAGCAAATACATTTTAGAGCGTTTTAATATTCTGAAACTTTTTTAAAGCATGTTTTAAAAAAAGACAAATTCGACGTTATCCATTCATTTCAAAGTAGTATGTTTGGAAATGTTTTTGAATCGTCACACTTTTAAAAAACATTTCATAAAAGTGTTGTAATTTTGTTGTCTTTGAGATCCGACTGCTGCCTTTCGGCACCCCTTTTTCTTCTTGAGATTGTGTTGCAATTGCTTTATGCTCGCAAACGCAAATGTGGGAGTGGGGGAGTGGCTGTGGCTCATTGATTCAGCAAACATTGGTCTGACTCAATCATAAAAACAGTTGTTGAATAAAGTTGTTTCTTTTGTTCCTTTTCTGTTTGATACTTAAGATTTAGTTGAGACCTTTTTTTAATGGAGGTGAAGCCCTAGTACGTCTCTGCAGGTTGACCATATTTAATCATCTCAAACCCTATCAGCTTTCCCTCAAACCAATGGACATCTACTTTCATTTTCTTTCTTTCTTTCCCTTTTTTCTATATCAATTTTTCTTTTCTTTTTCTTTTTTAATTATTATATATATTTTTTATTTCTTTCTTCTTCTATATGATGTTATCATATGTCGTAAACTTTGTCACGTATATTTTATGTTACATTTCCACAATCAAAATGACAAAATTTTTGAAACTGCTTGCCTTTCTAAAACCCTAACAATTCAAACACAACCCTAACCCTAAATATTATTACTACTGCCTCTATGAAGGTGACAATAAATCCATTGCAATGGACAGGACTTGCAGCCCTAAGACAAAACCCCACAAGGAGGAAGAGGAGGAGGGCCCCAAAGTGAGGTGGCAAGAGGTGGAGGATGGTTTTAGGGCACTGGACCCATGAGAAAGGGACCCTCAAAGTAGAAGTACCAAACACCAATGTGCCCTTAAAAATAAAAAAAAGAAAAAATGAAAAAAGGGGGAAAGATATTGAAATGAAGCTAAAAATGGAGAGATAGAGGTAGGGTAGGCCCTAGAGGGGGAGGGGGACAGAAATGAGACAGAGGGAGAGACGTGTAGAAATTGGAAAAAGCACCCGAAAACACCGTGGCAAATTGCAAAAACCACCAGTCTTTCGTTAACCCACCACCTGCCGCCGTCGTTGCAGGGCGGGAAAACCCCAAAAACCCTCCCAAAACCCTACCCAAAAAAATAATAATACTAAATAATCCACGAAAAAGAAATATATATATATATATATATATATATAAATATTAAATGCGCAACATGTATCTCTATATCTGAGAATCTGAGATTCACCCAACAACACTCCCTTGGGGCCCTCTCTTTTGTGTCTTTTATCTGCATTGTCTTTGTTTCTTTAGACCATCTTCTTTTCTTTTTTTCTTCTATTCTTCTACTGATGTCGTCGTCTTCTTCTTCTTCCTCTTCGTCTTCTTCTACTTCTTCACAAGATGGCGAGGTTGGTGGTGGAGGTGGTGGGGGTGGTGATTTCGAGGGTCCTTCCTCTTCTCGGCGACGTTCCGGAAATGGGGTTTGGCCGGAGCCTTTTGTGGAGGCTCTGGCTTCCCAAGTGGCCATTGATGCTTCTCGGAGCATTGGTCGTCTGGCCGCTGCTCCTGCCCTCGCCAATGTCTTCCAGGTGGGTCTTCTTCATCTCCTTCCAATGGTGGAATTGAATGAATTTGTTAACTTTTTTTATTTTCCTTTTCCTTTTTGAAAATTTCCTGTTATTTCTAATGGGTTTTGCACCCTACTGTCACCCATGTCACAATTCAGATATATTTATATATATACATCTTTTTGGGTTTTTGATTATGAATTCTTGGCTTTCAAAATTTCCTTCTCTATCACTTGTGCAATGCCTAGGATGTATTTAAGCATCCAAGGATAAACCGCCTTTGAAAGGGACTTGTATTGGACGAGTCATTTTCAAAGAGAGAAAAGAAATTTGTGTCTCTTTTTATATAAGGTGGTGTTGCTGCTCCTTGGCCATATCAGCTTCTTCTTTTTTTTCCCCCCTTTAGAAAGGCCTATTTCTGTAACGATCCATTTTTATCATAAGGAATAATAAAAAAGGGTTCTTTTGGTTTTAAATTGTTTTCCCTTTTTTAGCATGATCCTTTTTTAAGCTCTACAAAAATCAATCCCCCACCTTTTGACTCAACTTTCTTAGCTTTCTCTCCATTGGGATACCTTTCTAACACTAAAATGTAGAGATGGAGACCCTTTGAAATCTACTTTTAGTTAGGGAAGAAATACCCTTAATTGATGGGAAGTGGCTTCTGGTGTTTGTCTCTTGCCATGTTCCGATAACTCCCCACATCCTATTTTTAGTGAATATTATTACATGGACAAAATTTCACCTTTTACTTGTGTTATATTTGATAATATAGAAGGGTACTCTCGAAGTACATTTGCTTCTTGCTTCTTGTCCCATAATGATTTCTCATTTCTTTTTCTCTGATTTGTTTTTTCTCTTTTCTAGTATATAATCATGGCATGTGTCGTCATATTAGAATATAATCATTGCAGTTTTATACTATGGTGGTCTTTTGGTGAGAAGATTTGTTCAAAAGTACCATTATTTAGATGTGTTTCAGGCTGAGGTTGAACTAACTATAGAACCAGTAACCAATAATGGGGTTTGTATAAACAAATGTTTTCTTAGCCCAGAACCATTAAAGATGCAGATATGTACTTGGGTTGAACAGTTCAACCATGTGGCCCAAAAATGAATGAGTTGTTGAAAAGAGATTGATTATTTGACTGTCCACTCAGGCGTATATCGCATGAGAAAGACAGTTCCATAAATATAATTTTATGCAGCATGGGTGGATGTCACTAACCATATGCCCCCTAAAACTCCTGGAAATCTAGCTCGTTAAAGATTTATATGGCCTAAAAAAAAACAAAAAAAACTCACATTGTTCTAGTTTCTTTCTTTCTTTCTTTTCTCTTTGCTGTACATTGTATTGAACCTTCCCTGGCAAGGCAAATTGATGATTGAAATGGCAGCACCATAAAGCTTTGTCATAAACCAGCATGTGCAGCTCCAAAAAGCACATGGAATCCAGTGCTGGTTTATTCAACTTCCCATGTCTTCTTGTCACCTTAGAGATAAGGTTCTTCCCATTGCCACCCCCTAGCCCTTTTCTTCATCTTTTTCTCATTTATATATATATATTTTCATTTGTCCAACCTTGAAAGCAAAAGCATGTATTCAATGGAAGAAAGTGCAGTTTTATTTAATATCATCCACCTTTTGAAGCATGCATTCTCCTCCTTTTGTAAGTGTAGATGTCAAGAAATCTTAATAAATGATGACAACCAACAATCCAAAGAAGAAAAGAAACAGAAAAAAGAAAAGTCACATAATCTTGAGAGAAATGATCAAAACCCAGAAACCCAACAACTGAAAGGAAAAAAGGGGGGGAAAAAGAGTTCCTTTGTTAGTGTTGATGTCACAGAATCTTACGGAGGATCAGAAGCTAAAATCCTAACAACCCAAAGTGAAAAAAGTGGGAAAAAAAGGGAAAAAGGAGTTGGGTGTAATAATAATACTATGAACAAAGGTCTGAGGAGAGTAGCATACAGAGTGAGAGAGAGTGGAAGAATCAGGTTAAAAAGGCAGTCCGGTGTAGAGATGGGGTGGGTGATGAAGAAGGGGGGGCATATGAAGATTCGCTGCTTTTAACGAGAACCCTTTTCTTGGAAATGAAAGAGAGATGTGGGGAAGCACGCTTGTAAGTTGTAATCCCATGTTCATGTGAAAGCTTTTTGATGAGATATTGCTGTGTGAGGGGTATGGACCACAGCTGAAAGAGCCTCAATATTGTGTTTGTGGTCCTTTGTCTTTTGCTCTGATGCCTCACACTAATCTTCTTCATCTGTCTCCCCCCCATCTCCAACTACTGCTAGTCCTAAGTGTGCCATATTTCCCCTTTGTTCAGGCCCTTCAAAAGCCCAAACCCACCATTTTCATCTGCAAAAAGAGCCTTTACTAAGCCAGAAAAAGAGAAAAAGATGTAGTTATTTTTTATTTTTATTTTTGGGGCTGGGGCAGGGGCTGTACTGACCGTACCTCATGTTGCAACCTGGATTAAATAATAAAGTGGGTTGTCGTCAGGTCTCCCTAATAGTAGGATGTATGATGAGGTTTTGTACTACTGCAAGTCTATACTATAAGACAAGCCGATTTGATTCAGAAACTATTGCCTCCTTTCTTCCCCTTCTTTATTTAGAGTTCTGACTGTGGGGTACTGTACTGACCTCTCCCTCTCTGACCCCTCCCCCCCCCACCCTCTAGTCCCTAGTCTCTCGTCTGCCTGCTTGCTTGCTTCCCTTCCTGCCATGCCCTCAGTCTCAAGTCCCATATCCCATAATAAAGGCTACATTTGCCACTGTTTTGTGGGGTTTTGGGCCCATCTCTGAAAAGGCCTGTTTCTGTGTGTCCTCATCTTCTAGTCACCAATCTCTGTTTGAGATCCGTCCTCATCAGGGCTCAGGGCTTTTAATGGGAACCCATCTTCAAAGTCTTTCAATACCTGAAAATGACCCATTTATTGTGATGAACTTACAGAGGTTGGTAATGGAGGAAGCTTTTAGGGTTTTTCATCCTTTCTTAGTCAAGGACCATCTTTTTCTTAGGTTGGCACCCTAAAATGGTAAACGCAGCCTTGCCTTGCCTTGTTAGCTTCGATGTTTTAATTGTTCTATTCCATGCCATTGCAGAAAGCTTTGCAGGAAGATTAGAAAGTTTTTAATTATCATGCCATTTCTAAAGATTCACATTTCTCAAGAACTTAAAAAGGGAAGAATTATGAATTAGCCGAATGAAAAAATGTCCTTGGAGATGCTTCTTATTCTCACTGTCTTTTAAGCTTAGGATTCTGACAAGCCTCGCTCTTTGTATATATTTAGATGAAAGGGCTGTGTTACATGTTTTTGGAAAGTATTTTTTTAGAATACATGTTTTGAAGGTGGCCGGGGTGGCTGTTAATGGTTGCAGGTGTGCTCAACATGGCGGGCAGTGTCTCGATCGGACCTTCTATGGCGCAACCTCTGCCGCCGTATCTGGGGCCGGGCACGGCGGCTTCATGACACATGGCGGGAAGAGTTTATCTACCGCCACCGCACCGCCATGAACTTTCGGAACCGCCGGTATAACTATACGACACTGGATTTTGACCCAGCTTACGTCAGCTCCGGCACGGCCACAGCTCTCTCCTGCCGCTGCCTGGCCCTCTCCGACTTCCACCTCGCCGTGGGTTTCGAGGACGGCACCGTTCGCCTCTTTGACCTCGCCACCCGCCTCCACGTCAGCACCTGCCTCCCTCATCACAATGGTCTTCTGGGTTCCTTCTCCCGCGCCGTCTCTGGCATCATCCTCTCTCGCGCCCGCCTCGTCTTCGCTTCCCTCTACGGCGACGTCAACGTCGCGGCTCTCGACATCGTTGCCCCTCTCGATCCCGTTATCCCCACTCGCCACGTCCATTTGGGACAGGTCGTCAACGACGGAGCCCTAGTCGACTTCGCCGGCTGCAGCCGCTGGTGGGTCGGCCTCTACGCCGGCGTCCCTGGCCAAGCCTTCCGCATCTGGGATGGCGAAACCGAAGAGCCCGTCTTCGTCGGTGGGTCCCTCACCGACCCAGAAGCCGTCATGGGCTGGCACATGTTCACAGAGTTAACCGATTTCGTTGGCCGAGTGCGAGTCACGAGCCAGGAATCGGCCGTGGCATGCACGAGTCGCCGAGTCATCGTCTTCAACCTTAGAAACGGAGGCAATGTACACGGGGAACAAGAGTTCGCGCCAGGGTTTATCGTGGGCAGCCTGGACGCCAACAATGAGGCGTACGTTATCGTGGACGGGAGGGGCGTGGCTAGCGTACGCAGGGCGGAGAATCTAGAAGAGGTGTGCAGGTTTGTAGTGGGAGGTACCTCGCAGAGGCGAGTTTTGGGGTGCATGAACGGGGGGTACGCCCTCATGTGCATCGGGAGTGTGATAAGAGCGTGGGAGGTGGAACGTGGGGTGTATCTGTACAACTTCAGGGAAAGAACGTTGGGGGATCTGGTTGCCATGGTGGCAGATGATAGATACGTGGCAGCATGCAACAGTGACACCACGATTCACTTGTGGGACTTTGGGGCCCAATAAGAGGGACGGGATTGGGCCTTAGGCCCATGTAGGGGTGGGTTGGGCTCCGAACCTAACTGACTTAGTTGGATTTACCTTGACGATGTGGGATGGGCGTGGGCTACGCCGTTTTGGGGACTTGGCTTTTTTGTTGACCTCACCCTAGGAGACTAGTCTTGATTTTTCTATTCTAGAGAGAGAGAGAAGGGCTTTGTTGATGCTGTACAGCTCTCTCTTTGACTGACTTGTAGCTTTGTTGGGCTCAAGATGGTGGGCTATTTATTATTCTTGGGTATGTACTTGGTTGTTTGTAGTAAGTGAATGGATGGGCATTGCCCTTGGATGATCTACTGTCGCTCTTTGCATTTCTCCCCCCACTGATGCCTTTCCCTTTGTTAAGGCTTAACTTATCAAATTAGGATATAAATAATAGTTTGAAGTAAGCATTGGATTTCATTAAATACTAGTTTTATCTAATACGTTGGGCAAGAGAAGTGCAAAACTTCTCAACTCTTAGGGAATTGTAGTAGATGTTGAATTGGATGAAGCCTTAGTCAAAATCTTTTGACATGGAAAGTTACAAGTTTCGTTAATAATATGTCAAGTTCAAATAATTTCAACCAAAATAATTGTCGAATTTGCTTGGTCGATGATTTTTACATGAAGTCAAACACATTTCTCAACTTGGTCTCATTCACTATAACTTTTTTGTTTCAATTTCGATTTGCATACCATTTGAAGCGTTAGATTCTTGACTTTTTAGGCTTCAAATTAATGTGGCTTGCTCCAAAATAATCTTGAAAAGCATTTAAAAATTTAATTTAGAGTTAGAGTTGACTTTATTCAATCTTCAAATATCATGCAACTTTTCTCGAATTCCATTTAGACTCGATTGAATGCAATTTCATGTTTCCAAACACTTTTATAGGCTTAATTACTCACATCTCATGCTCATGATTTGACTTTTGTAGCTTTGCTTGGCTTTGATCATGTTTCTCAAGTCTTGACTTTTCTCTTTGAGCATACTTGACTCATTGTCATGATCGAAAATGTCTTTGCAACTTGCATCCTTTTCATTCTTCAAACTTGATATTTAATTCATTATATATGTTAAATCCATAACTAGGGTTCTAGCAGTAGTTCAAGTTAAGTTGTGGGAGTTAAACCTTTTATAATGCATAATTCACTTCATATATGTGTCATTGGAGCACATAATTTAGCTTAGTTAGGTTATGACACTTGGTATAAGTATGTCAACCCATGGATGGTGGTGGGTTCAATCTAATTATTTTAAAGCCATTGTTCTTGTTTGAGAAGCATGTTTATGGGTCAATGGTGTGCAGAGGCAGAAACAATGTATACATGTTAGGCTTTAGTTAAACTTCACTTTTATTCTTGCAATTGGTGATATTTGTAGAGAATGTTGTGCCAACCTTCAATGCAAACATATTAATGTAAAAATATAAAGATTAAATTAATCACACATAAAAGTATACAAGGTAAACATAAACATAAAAATAATCATACATGAAAATACATAAGTTTTTAATGTGATAATTCCACTATAATATAGAGAATACTATAGAGGATGAAAAAATAGATATTGTTATTGGGTCTTGAAACATTTCATGTTTTCTTATTCTTTATATCTACACTTTAAATTACGAGTTTTTACTCCATCATATATCTTTTATTCTTCCTCACATCTTTATTTATTATATATAGTCTCTATAAGTTCATCTTTATCTTATAACCTTTTTCTTTTATGATATAGAATATTTATTGCTATATGACATATGTTTTTTGTATCTCATTACAATAAGCGAATAATTGACTTCATCCTCAACCATAATTGCTTTTGTAATAATCTTCTATGTTTAGCATATATATATATATATATATATTAATTATTCCAAAAATCTTAACCAAGGCCTCTAATATTGCTTGTTTTACTAACAAAAACTTCAATGTCCTTGCTCCACCTAAGCTTCAACATGTTAGTACAAGAACACATAAATAAGACAACTTAGGTACAAAGGTATATAAGGTTTTAATATAATTTGACTAACTATAAGCCCTCACTCCATTAGTGAATATTTAAAATTTTCCGTGAATTTGTACCTGTCACATAAGTCTTCATATGCTCATCTCCATCTTATAACATTTTCCTTTCATAATTTAAAATATTTATGGTTTAAAGTTTTATCTAAACATTCATAACCAATATCGGATAAAATATTTCTTATATTCATATGTTATTGTGATATTAAATTTTCTTTTAGATGAAACATTTGATCATTGGGATTGGAATTTTGATGATCACAATAAAATAAGGTTTTGACTTGAGAATCATTTTCTTGACTTCCATATCAATTTCTTTTTTCTTTTAAATTATAAACTCCTTTAATAAGATTACTCAAATAAGCAAATAAGCTCGTATAAAGCTTAGGAAAGAGTTTTTGACTTCTTAGAAGCTAATCCAAACAAATCTTAGAATGAGAAATCGTGTATACAAATGGTTTCACTCAACCTACCAAATCATGCCACTCCAATCTTGTAACCTTATAATACAATCTCCAAACTTGTAGTCTTGTACCGCAACTTCACATATTTGGGTCCTTGGCCATTAGGTGCTTTGGCTAAAAAAAACCCATTGAAGACCCACAACATTCTTTTACACTATTACACCATGCCCATGGTCCTACAACGATGAGACTACACTTTGAACGACAAATCCTAGCCCCTCTGTTAGGGGCCAAGTGCTTCCATCAGAATTATTGAGCTGCGTGAATTATACGGACAATTATTACCCTTTCTCAAAAATAAACAAGCAGTATTACATTGTCATTCTTTGCTCTACATTCATTCTGTTTCACCCTTAAATAATTCTAAAAACTATGACATCCCTCTTTGAATGTTCCTTGCATGAGGTAATATCTCACCCCATCTCCTTTCAATGGGTTGAAGAACTGAGGATGGATAATGTAACTATGACTTAACAATTCCCTTCTTCACAAACATATCGTACACTTTGTCTACTTTGCTTGGTTCAACCTTGAACAGGCCATGGGCATCTGATTTCCTGGTGATGTTTCCATTTAACGTCTCTGTCAACATGGTGTGCAGCATGTTGAGATAATGTGAAGGGAGGATTCTGATCTCACTGCAAAGCTGTTTCTCCTGCACGAAAACATCACAAGTTCGGCTGAGAAAAGAAAGGTGTATGGATGCAATTCTGTTTTGAATCCAAAGATTTGGTTAGGTATCCATGAGGGTGTAAATTGGATTTAGAGAGTTTGAAAACCATGCACACACATGAAGCCACCTTTCCAATTAATGCAGACATAAATTAGGAGTAGAATTCTTACAGTTTCTGAGAGTAAATCTTCCCCCGGAAATCCAGTGATATCCCAAACATCTAGGGATCTTAAGATAGCATGTCCTGCAGTTGTTGAAGAAGAGTCCTTGATTCCAGGCTCTAGACCTGCAGAATCTCTTCCACCTCCCCGAGGACTGCCATCAGATTCTCCTTTGGCAGTGTTCACCCTCTGTAAGACTTTGCCCCCACTAGGACCAGCCTCAGCACTTTCCTTTGCTCGTTGGGCACTTTCTTCAGCTTCTTTCTTCCCTTTCTCTTCAAGATATCTCTCTGCCTCAACAGATGTACGGCAGCCAGCAGCTCGGGCCTCCTGCATTTTAATTTTTATTTGAAATCAAGGGAAGTTAAATCTTTGCACATACAAAATAGATTTAAGATCCATTATTATGCACATTAATAAGCTTATTGAAGAGATTAAAAAAATGAACCATGATAGTGATCCAAACAATTCTTTCAGCCAAACAGGATCAACTGTGGTCATTCCACTTGATGAAATGATTTCTGCACACCCAAGTTAGGAAGGCTACGGAAAAAGGCTTCTGAAACCTCTGTTATAAGGACAATTCTATTTTCCAACACGAAGGCATGTCGAATGCAAAGCCACCCATGTCAATATCCAGACTTTTTTCCTTTTTCAAAATTTTTCTTCTCCTGTTTTCCTTTTGTACTGGACAAATACTGCGACATAAACTAGCAAGTGGTAATGCACTAGATGAACATCTGGCAGACCGAACTTCTTGATGTAAGCAGATAGTCATCTAATCGATCAATGATCCTAATTGTATAAAATAGCAGTCAAACAAAGACCATACTCTGAAGTAATATCAAGCAGATAAGTAACAAGAACCCGTGATCCCTAGCACAAATCTATATGTAGTGATCATGCCAGCTACTCTTAACTAATATCAAGCAGTTAAGTAATAACTACACATGATCCCTAGCACAAATCTATGTGCGGTGACCATGCCAGATACCTGAGCAGTGAAAGGGAGAATGGATCAAAGACGTTGTTGACTCATAATTGATTGGGGTATATTGTCCTTGATAAATATGAATATCGGATAAGGATTCATCCACTTAAAATTAAGTAGTTAGGGCTTAGGCTTTTCTGAGTTGAATTAAGTATTAGCTGGTTAGTTTCACTAAGCTTTGGGTATCCAAAGTGGTAGACAGTTACATGTTAATGGTATACCAGAAATATAATGTTAACCACATAAGTAATTTATGATAACTTTTAAGTCTTAAAAAAATATAGCAATTGGAAATTACTTCATAGCTGATAAGGGAAATAAAGCATATGGAGGTAAAGTGTCAAGTACAAAGCACACCTGAAGATCTTGTATTCTTTTCTGAATCCAATGTTCCTCGAGCACAACCCTAAGCAGTTCCTCATGTTCTTCTTTTGAGTGGAACCGCATAAAGACCTTGAAGCGCTGATTTACGTCCCTCTCTTCGGGTGAGAGGTTCTTCTCAAAAGGGTCAGGGTAAAGTAGATTTCTTTCCAATATGAAATCCTTCCTGCGTTTCCTCTCATCAAGCCTGCCAAGAAGTCCTCAGGACATTTGAATGAGTGAGAGAACTTGAACCACAAAATCAAAATGCTCACACATTCAGCATAGGATATGTCATGATTTATTGTACAAAATATGCAAATATTCTGGAATTACAAAGGTAGGTATGAAAAACAAAAGTGACCGGTGAGTACCTTTTGGAATAAATATGCAGAACTTGCAGTTTCAGTTCATGCTCAGCATCAGTGTCAGTATCCTTGAATTCCATATCAGCCAGTAACTGCTCAGCATCATTATCATACTCAACATCAAACTCTTGCCTCTTGAAATTGTATCCACTCAGCTCTGTCACAGAAGGCCCCTCATCCCCTGAGGTCCTAGGCTTTTTCTCTCCAACACTTCTGTCTGTTTGAGTTTCTGCCAAATATGCATTACCAAAACATCAGTCAAGCACTTATCGTGTGAAATGGAAAATATATGGATTCTCAATGCATATAAGTAGCAACACAAATGGAAATGTGTCATAAAGGGATTGCAAAACCATTTCTGTTTCTGGGAAAGGAAAAAACAAAAATGACATAAATATGGTCTCTATGGCACTTTTGAGACCTGTTTTTGAAAAACTATTCCTGAGGATGTACAATTTTTAGAAAAAGCATAAATGTTTCTTTTGTAGCTTCAACAATTGTGGGGCTTTAACAACTAAAAGATCTAAAAACAAAGTTTTTTTTAACATCTTGATTGTTTTCATTCATGCTGCCAAATAGAATTATACACATTTGACATTGGAAAAACAAGATAGAATTTTAATCAATAAGTAGGGAGGTATGGGGATGGAAACCACAATACTGGCCAAATGGAGTAAAGCCAACATAGACCTACTTTTGGGTAGCTGCTTGAGAACCAAAAGTGGTCACATGACATCTAAATGAGTACCACACAAAATCAACGACACCCAATGAAATCAGTTTCATGACAATTTTTCTTTTTGATAAGTGAAATCAGTTTCATGACAATTGCCCACATTGGATATGCAAACATAAACCAGTCTGGAAGTTAACAATAGAATGCAGAAATCCTACCTTCCACTTTAATGTTATCACGACCATCCTTAACCTGGGCCATGTTAGATGCCCTCTTAACTGCACCTGCAGATGTTTTAGTGCTGCTAGAAACCATGTCGGATTGGATCTCTGACAGATGAGAGAAACACATTTTAGCATGCATTTGCCTGTTATATCCATAAAGCCACAATAGTGTACAAAGACTGAGTAAATAAACAGAAAAATGTCTCCACATTAGTGACTGCTGTAACTGCAGCTAATCTAGATGATGACAAAACTACTGGACCTTCTTTTCTTGATTCTTCAACCCTGATATAGCACAACAGAAAATTTAGCAAAAGGGATCAGAGACTTAAGCTGAAAATGGACACGTAATGGTGAAGATAACCGTACTTGACTCTTGCAGATAAGGGAGATTCCACTTTCAGAGTTAACTCCCCATGTGTAGGAGATCCTGAGTCAATAAAAACATTGTGAAAACTAGTAACCATGTTTCATGTGAGAATTTTAGTAACCATGTTCGATCAAGTCAAATCTTGTGATGGTGTAAACTCTAAATTAGAGCTGCAACAGTAATGGAATCATTGTTAAACTAACCTTTCTTGACTTCATCTTCTCCCCTGGCCATGGCAAGGAGCTCAGCTCTAGTCTTTCCAAGAACATGGGACATGTCCTATGAAAACAAATTGTGAGGAATATCATCACTGTAATCGACTTCAGCTTGAAACCTCTAATAAAGGTTAAAACAGTTGTCTTACAGGAAGAGGAAAGCATGGGGAATTCATGTATGTAGCAACATAGTGATCGATACATTCTGATTTTCTTTTGGTTCCAACATGTTCTGAAACTTCACTCCAGTTCCCCAGTCCGTACATTTCAATTCCCTACAAAGAAGACGCATTAATCCTCCAAACATCAAATGCAACAATATGTGACTAATAAGGCCAGGAGAAACTTATCAGGGTCGAATTAAAATGTAAATTTACAGAAATATAAAAAATTCAGATAAAAAAATATAGGAATACCTCCAGAAGTAACATCTCTTCATCTGCATTCCAATCAGGACAAATGAGTGGGAACGATAAATTGTCCTGTACAAATGAAAATTGTGAGAATCGATATAAAAAAACCAAGAAAATATCCAAAACCAAGGAACTATCCTCAGGCATATCATACTATTTCCAATTTCATTTTGTTCTGGCTCAGAAAAATATATTATCAATAACAAGAATGCAAATGGAGAAATAGTGTAAAAATTATAAATAAATTTTTTTGACATGAATGGCAACATATTCCTTCAAAATGTTGACTTAAACTATTGAGGTCAGCTAATAACAATTCTCATGATTAAACACTAGCTGGGGCAATATTTACTAATAACTCATAGGCTACCATGTTTTATTTTTTTTATTTTTGATAAGTAAACACGGAATTTATTAACACAAGGAGGCTACCATGTTTTATTTAACAATCGTGATCCACTTTCTTTTTTCTTTGATAAACAAAGCCCACATCACTCCTCATTAGTCATTTTTACATCATCTATGTCTACTGCAACCAAACCATTACAATCAACACTCTCTCATATTTTCATCAATTTTGCGCTATCTCTAACTTCTCCTAGATGCATTTATTCTAATTAAGTAATAATACTCTCTCTTATATTGTCATTTGAGCTTTTCGACATCCTCATTTCAGCAAGCCAAAGTAAAATGCAGCTGGAAGGATATCGCTAAAAAAATGATAAAGAACCATGACAAATGCAACTTATAAGAAATCTTAAATCATGGATGACGATATCTGAGCTCCTATTAAGAGAACCATGATAAACACACCCAATAAGTTTCCTTACTTCAGGCATCCTGTATCACTTAGATCATAGGCTAACTGCATAAAGACAATAAATCTAGACATGAATAAGAACAAAAGAAATAGGTTAAAAATGGAAAACGCCATACTGAATGCCATAATAAGTAGTAATTAATTAACCATCCAAGACAAAGCATAACACAAAAGGAAGACGGAAATGACGGAAAAAATCAAACCATAAATAAGGTTACATACCATGACCCGATATGGATGAAAGCATACGTGAGGTGTAACCTCAGCTCCAATGGAAAAGCATTCAATGCAAAGGTCAAAATCGGGACAAACTACACATTTGGTACGGATCTTTCCAGAGATATCTTTGCTGCAATAATTACAGTGGTATGAAGCTCTCTTCCCCTCACTCATTCCTTGGCCTACCACAATGTGAGAAATGGAGTTATAACACAAGAAAAATAGATTGAAACAAATAGTTTCTCAATGCATACAACTAAAAGTAATAATAACTCAAAGATGAAAAGAGAAAACGCACCAAAGCATGAAGCAATATAATTCATGAGCAGCAACAACACCAACACAGAAAAAAAAGGAAAAACAAAGAAGATTCCTAAAATGATTTACTGTTCTAGAAATATTAAGCAACCAGTAGCACAAAAGCAAAGTAGATTAATCATTTACACTCTGCATAGTGCATATTATTAGGCAAGAAATAACAACATACCTGCAGTTGCACCCTCTAAATTGTCTGCTGTTGAAGCAGTCTTTCTTCTCTTGGATCTACAAGAGAGGAAAAGTAAAGTTCAAATACATTAGTTCAGTTCGTATAGTAAAGGGAAATAAATAGAAATGGGTACAAGGTTAACTCTAGCATTGACACCATTTCTTAATCAAAACATCAGGCCAATGGCTTTTGCTACTACAACGTTCCTGACCACCATTTTCATTTCTATCTTTTTTTCTATGCATTTCACCTCCAAATAAGAAATCGGACCAAACCTGCCCCCACCAAAAATGTACTTGAAGAAAATGAATCAAGCTGAAAGCATAGCAGACACTCAAAAGCAACACTTGAAAATGTAAACTTCGAAATAGAAACCGCAAGGAGAAATGCATTTGAATTCAAATAAAGGAGAATCGAAACTGTTAATTGAGACATAGCAAAAAATCATTAGAAATCTGCTATATGTAAAACACGGAAATGTACAAAAGAGGAGCTCTTCTAAAGCAATCCTAAACACATAGTACTGAAATTTTTTTAATTTTTCTAGAAAATCAACAACGCTTAATTGAAAAAAAAAAAAAATCTAAAATAAAGCTGAAATAAGCAGTATGGTTAAAGAATATTGGATTTTACGAACCTGTGTGAACCTTGATCATCGTCAGTAGAATGCAGAACTGCGCGAGAACGACCCATCGAAACTCCCCAAAAACAGAAACCCTAGAAAAATTGTATCATCCAACACTGAGACTATCAGTATCCAATTACGCAAGATTTTCAAATTTCGATTCCGGCGATTCGAACAAACACCTTATACAAAGAAAAGAGGGGAGGTGGGAATTGGTGTGGAAAGAAAACACATTTCAATATATTTATAAAAATAAAAAATAAAATCAATTAGAACAAAAAGAAGGAAAATTTTAGTAAAAAAATGTTTTTTTTTTTAATTTTTTTCAAAATTATAGAAATGAAAAAAGGAAGAATATTTTTACCTATATATTCTTCTTCTTTGTGCAGTTCTTTGATCGAGAAGAGAGAGAGAATCTAGGGTTTTGCTTCCGAGACTGACTGTAGGTCCGTAACTCAAGAGGCAGAGAAGACAGATCAAAACGCATCGTTTTGCAAAACACGCTGTCTTTGTCCTTTCTCGGAGTCTAACGGCGTCGTTTTGTTTTCTCGTTCCAAACGACGTCGTTTCCACAATAATTCTCCGTTTGATGAAACGACATCAGACCACGGCGCAGTAAAATGGCATGCATCAACTCCAGTTTTTCCACCGTTTGGACCAGTGTTGCGTAACGTGTCCGGGGAAAACGACACTTCCATAAAGCAACAGCAAAATTAAAGTGGGTCACTTTCTTTTACAGGGACATCTCAGTGAACGAGGGTGTGAAAATTGAGACATGGGGTTCCACCTCAGGAGCTCCAAAAGGCTTAAAATCCCAGACTCCCACCTGAAAAGTAGTACCAACTTGAAAATAGCTTGAGCTTTTTCCAAAGCATAGCCAAAGAGAGCAACGTATCATCATTGTCACAATGAGCTTTCTAGCGTCGGAATTATGGCATTGATAGACACATAAGAAGTTGCCACAACAAGCATAGGCACCGCCCTTTTATGCATAGGCATGCTAGCTAGACTTTGTAAGAAATCATGGCTTGTTGATGCCCACACATACAAAAAACTTAGATATTTGGTTCATCGTCCAAACGTGGCTGAATAAGCATCAAGCTTTTTGTATCATAATCTGTCATTCTCTGAGAAAAGAACATTCAACAGTCCACTAAATAATAAAGGGTTTCTACAAGGAAAGATCACCTAACGTTCTTCCAATAATTCATGTATGATGTTTATCATTCGGCAATATGCATGTTATGCATTTATTCTCATCGTTATCGGCTGATTGTGAGTCAACTACCACACTTTCATGTAATCTACTAACTTAATAAAAGAGAGGAGACAAGACTATGAATGTAGAAACCATTTGAATGCTACTTTTAAGCCTAAAAGTATTAGATTATTCAAATGATAATTTTTAGAAGATGCTCGTTGGGTTAATGTCGAATACTATAAAATGTTTAATCTAAATCATTGAAAGATTTTTAAATGAGATGATTCATTTAACAATTGGTAAGATGACGTGCTAGAGTTACACATGTGTTATGTTGGAAGAGGGATTGTTAAGATATAATAATATCATTCTTAAATATGAACGATGAATCGCTCGTATGACAACTCTTAAAACATAGCCGGTTTTAGATGGTAGGTTTTGGCTACCCATGTGATAACTCCTACAACAAATTTAATTTTGGGTTGTTATAATGTAACATTGCTGCTTGTAAGCTTAGTGGGCGAGACCGAAAAATGAAAATACTTCAAACAAGCCCCATCTTAAATGAAATATCACGGCTTTGAGAAATATTCATGGTTCAAGTTGTAATTTGGAGGAAATATTATGACTTTGAAGATTGCACATGGGTATAATCGATGGGAGTTTCATTTTAGGAGAGGGATTGTTAATTCCATCAACATCATTTCATATTCAAGTTGTCTTCAATCTTTTACTTGCAAGCAAAAGGGATGTGCACGCACATAAATTTTTGCACTTTGAGACATTTAAGCAGTCAAATTCAAGTTTTTGTCATGAAAAATATTCAATCAAATGGCCTTTTTTCTGTACCTCAGAGGAAAACCATGCCAAGATGAAGACCATTTGAGCTACATATTTTCTAGCCCACCAAGAAAGTCTCCTCCTGTTTGCTTCTTGTGTGTTTGGCAGCATAGAAAGTTCTGTATTCACCAAAAAAAAAAAAAAAAAACCCTATTCTGGAGCCATTTGTTTGTGACCACATGTTCCGACCATTCTTCATCAGCTGATATCAAGTAATTGAACTGAACATAGCTCTGCAGTCTTAAATCCACCATTCAAATCCAATCAGAGGGATGACATGGACTGATTCAAAATAGTCTTTCGGTATATGACTTGCTGTCATGCAATTACATCACCTATTGATTATCTTATCCAGGCAGCCTTCAATAGAGAAAATAACTGCCAACCAACTCTTCAGTGTATATAAGTTCATAGACTTGCATGAATTTGCCAAGAAACCGAAGAAAAGCCAGTTTCATTCTTCAGAAAGACTCAAAAGGTAGTAGGCTTCATTCTTAAGTTCATATATAATATTTCGTTGTTTGATTTTTGGAGTACTCCTTTACACGGAGTTCTTATTGTGTGTAAGCTAATTATTTGTGCAGACTACTGATCAAGGGCCAGCTCCAATGGATGGAATATACAAAAATGGAAAAGTTTTTTCTATTAAGAAATCACAGCCCATTTTAGTTCAATCCGAGGGGGTAACTCATGATAAAGAGTTCTATTTCTTATCCAACCTTGATCAGAACATCGCTGTTATCATTCAAACAGTGTACTGTTTCAAGCAAGATGGAATGAATAGTAGTAAAAACGTCGCGAATGTGATCAAGCAAGCGTTGGCTAAAGTTCTAGTTCATTTCTACCCCTTGGCTGGGAAGTTAACAATTAGTCCTGATGGAAAGCTTATTGTAGAGTGCTCGAACGACGGTGTGCCGTTTGTTGAAGCCGTTGCAGACTGTAGTATGGATGTGTTGGGTGATATCAGTACTATACCTGATCCTGCCATGTTGGGAGAGCTTGTTCATACTGTTCCCGAAGCGAAAAACATACTAGAAATGCCTCTTCTGACTGCACAGGTATTGGGTTGCATTTGTATTCATGATCAGTAGAGTACCTTTATTTTCTGTGGCTGCACACTCATCATTCACACACAAAAATCAGTGAAGGCAGTTCCTGATGTAGTCCTGAAACTAATTTTTATAATAATTTTTTTCTTTTATTGGGATATCACACTCATCCCACTAGGGTCGAGGATTGGCTCCAATGTGGAATATCATCGCAATCACTCCCCTATGTTGATGCAATTCCGTTAGATGTGGGATATGACACTTAGGAGGAGACATTATATATTGCAGGAAAACGTCTATTTCACGAGCTCGACTATATTCAGTACGTGATACCATAAAACAGGCCTGATTGCTACTAGACTTTGGCTCAAATTAAGGGGCTTACAGTCAGTCCTCCCTACTCAGTATAACCCTTATCAGTGTCATAAACTATTCACCATTTATGGCGACCCACACATGACATGGTCCTTCCTAATTATGCCCCCTCTGGGCCCATAATGGCACAGTAAATTTGATAGCGAAGGGGCAGGTTGTTTCCTCTTTGGCGAAATCATTCTGTTAATTGCAAAAGTGAAGTAGAGCCAGCCCATGGTTTTTATTGTAAAAGGCTAAAACCAAAGGAGACAGCACTCAGTTCTATGGGGCTTGTGTTTACTGCACAACTTACTTCACACACATCCCCTACTGTGTAGGATTCATACCTGGCTTAACACCAGACGGTGTCCTGTTATTTCCACCATTCATTTTATCTTGTTTGCTCTTTGTGAGATTTCATATTCACTTCTTGCTTTCCTGGTAATAATTTACAGGTAACAAGGTTCAAGTGTGGAGGATTTGTTCTTGGCATGACAATTAATCACTGCATGACTGACGGAATATCTGCAATGGAGTTTGTAAATTCATGGGCAGAGACAGCTAGAGGGATATCACTGAGCGTCCCACCTTTTGTGGACAGATCCATATTGAGATCTAGACAACCTCCTAAGATCAATTATGACCATAAAGAGTTCATGGAGATAAAGGACAAGTCAAACATGGAGCGTCTCTATCAAGAAGAGCAAATGGTATATAAATCATTCCATTTTGATCAGGAAAAGCTAGGGCGATTAAAGAAACTAGCAATGGAGGATGAGGTGATAAAGAGCTGCACAAGCTTCACAGTGCTCACAGCTCTAGTGTGGCGTGCCCGAAGCAAGGCACTCAAGATGAGATCCCACCAAGAAACCAAGCTACTATTTGCAGTTGATGGGAGATCCAAGTTCAATCCACCCTTGCCCAAAGGGTACTTTGGCAATGGTATTGTCCTAACTTGTTGTCTTTGCAAGGTAGGAGAATTGATCGAAAAACCGTTTTCTTATGCAGTGGGCCTAGTACAAGATGCAATAAAAATGGTGAACGAGGACTTTATCCGTTCAACCATTGATTACTTTGAAGTAACTAGAGCAAGGCCTTCGTTAACTGCCACCCTTTTGATCACTTCATGGACTAGACTCTCTTTTGATACTACCAACTTTGGGTGGGGAGATCCTACACAATCTGGCTGTGTGACCTTGCCTGAGAAAGAAGTGGCTTTGTTTCTCTCAAAAGGAAAAGAGAAGGGCACCACTTTGCTTTTGGGATTGCCCCTTACTGCCATGAAGACCTTCCAAGAGCTTATTCTAGCTTAGTTTGATCCAAGTGTGCCATATATATATACCTATAAAATAAGTTCCCTAAGCACATTTATAAATCATTCTATGTGCATGTCTATGGAAGTATCTGTTGGTATTGCTTTCATCTAAAAAAAGGATCTTTTTGTTTCCCAATCTACTCCTCAAAGTATCATTCTTTGACAGATTGCAATCAGGACAAAAACAAATGCTCTATAATGCATTTCAATTGTGATTTAGACAAGATGGGGCTGCAGGGAAATGCTTTACATATGCCGCAGACAGCCATTTTAATAAGGAAAATGATGTTTCTATCAAGTGAACTATATATGCAAATAATATTTTGGAGAACAAATTAATAGAATTCCCATTTTGTAAATCATCAAGGCAACGAGGACCATTGTGTTCTGAAATCTGTGAAGAAATTAAAGTTTGGGTGCACAATGGTGGGTCAGCCAGCATTTAATATCACTGTCCAAGACTTGATGCAATCTCTTCAGAAAACATCCTGCTCCACATACTGTATACTGCAATATTGTATTTATATGCCTGGCAGGCCTATTATGCATGATTATTGATTACCCCTTTTGAAGATACTACATATCCAGCAACCATGGCATTCCTGTTATATGTGGTTCCTCATTAGGTTTAGCAGAATACTGTTACGTACGTTCATGTTTACTACCATTATAGGATAAGCTGGCAGTTCTTCACTTATTGTAAGTTGAGTCTCTTGGTTAGTAAAATCTGGAGTTTCCTGTTCATGTATGCTGATAGAACCAGATTGAATGCTTTAATTTTGTTGTATAATGTTGATGATGTGAGGATTTTGTTGAATGTGTGCATGCAGGTAACTGGATGTTCACTTAAACCATGCTTTTACCCCTACCTACCCTTGTAGCAACTCATTCAAGGGCCTGAGAAAGATTGAATGCACAGATATCTGAATATCAGCTTTGAGTTGCTAAAATCTGATAAAACTATTATCTTGATAGCTGCTCAATCATATTTATAGCTCCAACCATAAGCTGACAGAGGTGGGTGGTGTTCAGCTGGGCTCTGAAATGCAGGCTTCAAAAACAAATGTAGTTTGGACAGAATACATGGTGGTTCAACTGTCGTTGATTTTTGCAGAAGATCGAAACATCCATGGCAAAGATGTGACTTAGAGCACATGTGGCAAAAATACTTTCCTCTCGAAAGTGCACCTAGCCATGTTCATTGCCAATAAGGCAAAGATGTTGATTGTCATAGTTTTAAGGTATGGAGAAAGAAGATAGAAAGATGGGCAGAAGACACTTCATAAAGAAGGCTGTTAGCTGTTCAGTACTGCATCTGAGCAGTTACTAACATCAGTGATGGTGGTGGTCCTGGGGGAGAAATGCAAACACAAAATCTCATAACTTTGAATTGTTATTGACAAGTTCGGAAAAATGGGATATTGTATTTTACAGTGCTGCATACTCCATAACCATGAATATGTCTATACCTACTTAACAATGCCATGTTACACACATATCACAAACACTTAAACCTTCTTATACGCCTCCTACAGACTCTCTCCACCCTGGACTATCAGGCAGTTTTGCATCGCTATATGCCTTTTGTACTCCTGCTTCAGCTGTGTTACTAGGACGTTTTGGCCAACAAGTTTGGCTAGAAAGTGATAAACTGATGGTTACCTGCAAGACCAAAGACAGTGAGTTATTTCATCATAGGGCCCTCACAATGTTTCTACCCAGAATGTGTTTTTGGTCAAGCTCAGTGAAGATATAAAACCCATAATGTAATTGATCTTGTTGTTTGCTGCAGGTGCCAATAATTCGCTAATCTAAGAGGTGGATAAACAAACCAACCATGCAAAATTTTGTTCAGTTGATGCCAAGTGTATTGGCTGTATGATTTTCATCATTATGTCAGGATATATTGCTCAAGAAAATTCAAAAAGATCCACATCCATTTATTCTTTGATCAGAATTGGTCCACCTCATTACGTATCACTTGTTCAAATCATCATCAAAGACAAACTTACAACCTGATTCGAATCATTCTGGCTCTCAACATGCTTCTTGACCGCTATATATATTAAATACTAAAAATCCCCATTGAGGGAATATCTCTAAATTACAACATAGATTGGAAAGAATCAATATTACCCAGTGAAGGTTTTGAAACTGGAAGCCACCATGATCATGCAAAATCCTAGAGTGGAGCTTTTCACTATTACAATTCCTCGCCACTGAGATCTCCCCATCGAACATTATGCTTTGCAGCAAGATAATGTGCTCCAACTGGTCCCCTGCTACCATAGGGGTAGAGCTCTGGAATGATCTTCTTCTCTTCCAATTCCTTCAACAATGGTGTGAATAGTGCCCAAGCAGCATCAAGCTCATCACTTCTAATGAACAACCTTCGTTCTCCTTCTATTGCATCTAAGAGCAGCCTCTCATAAGCATCTGGTATTCCTCTTGGATACCTTCAAGATTGAATATAAATCTTAGGTTAACAGAAAGAATGTGATAAAATTCCATCCTTTCCATGAGTAATTCACATTTGAAGGAAAATATATTTCGTAAGTAAACAGAGCTCAGCAATGGTTAATGTAACTTCTTACTTTATACCCATGTCTGTAGCCTTGTAAGCTGATAACTTAAAAGCTGTGTATCTATTCAATCAAATGCCTTTGTCACTTTTACCTCGCTCTGTATAGGAGATTAAGATCACTACGGTCCAGTTTCATTCCAAGACCAGGAACCTTGTTGTTAATCTTCAAGTAAATTGCTTCATCTGGTTGCACGCGAAGCACAAGCTCATTTGTAGCCTTGTCTAAATCAGTCCCAAAGTTCCGCTTGTACAAGTTACCTGGGACATGTCTGAACTGCACTCTGATCTCTGCTCTGAATTTTCATTGCAAAAATATTTTCGGTCATTCCACTGTTCAAATTCCCACAGAATGCAAGGACGAGACTAAAAAAATGAATTTGTATAAGGAAGAAGAAGATGATGATAATGGTTTGCCCACCGCCTAGTATGGAGAGCTTTGCCTGCCTTCATCAAGAAAGGAACCCCATCCCATCGGGCATTATTAATAAAGAGAGCTGCAGCTGCAAAAGTTGGGGTGATACTGCCTTTTGGCACAGTTGGATCATCAGTATAAGCAGGATATGATTGGCCACCCTTGCTATGGCCTTTGTATTGGCCCACAATCACGTCTTCAAGCTGCAGTGGTCTCATTGACCTCAAAACCTTGACCTGAATCAAAACCATGGACGCTATGTTATGATAAACTCATAGAATTTCAAATAATGCTAGCCTTTTCCAATAACATCCTGAGGTTTCTTTCTTTATTTTTAGGTGATGAAGGATAGATATTAATTTATAGCTTTTTGCCAACCTAGAATATGGATTCTTTTGGACAGTCATGACAAAGAATGGAAAATCAGAAAAATGAAAAAAAGAAAAAGAAAAAAAGGAAAACAATGAATATATGGCCAATATCGTCAGAAAAATACTCTCAATACCTTTTCATTTCTAATGTCCTCAGCATCTAAGCTGACAGGTGTCTCCATTGCGAATAGTGCTAGTATCTGAAGGAGATGATTTTGCATTATATCTCGGATGATACCATAGTTATCAAAGTATCTGAAGGCAAGAACAAACACATTAAGGCTATGTTCATTCTTAGGGAATGGGTTTATCCAATTATAATATCAGACAGTAGCATAAGGAACTCACCCTCCCCGTCCCTCTGTGCCAAAATCTTCAGAAAATATCAGCTGCACATTGCGGATGTAATTCCTGGACCATAAAGGCTCAAAAACAAGATTTGAGAATCGAAGTACTGACAGATTCTCAACCAGCTCCTTCCCCAAGTAATGGTCAATCCTGAATAAGTATTAACAGAGTCAAAGATCTGTCTTTATCTCTATGATTCATTCCCATTGAAAAGCACCCTCTCTAAATTCTTTAGATTCATGTAGAAAAAACTCAAGGCAGCAAAACATACCTGAATATTTGGTCCTCATTGAGGTACTTCTTCAAGGATCTAGTGAGCTCTCCAGATGACTGTGAATCACGGCCAAAAGGCTTTTCAACAATGACCCTTGTCCATCCACTTGCCGAAGAAGCTCTGAGACTAGCACATCTCACCACATCCACAAAGATGTTTGGAGGTATTGATAAGTAAAATAACCTATTTGGTAGTTTTCCACCCTGGAAAGAGTATTTAAATAGGAACAAAGTAAGAGTTTAAACTAACAATCTCCAATCATTTTTTTTTTGTCATAAATAAATGGCACATCCTACAGCAAACATAGAGAAACTAATTTGTGCAAAGTCTCCTTGTGCTCGGTTGACACCAGTTTGGCATTTTGAATTTTACATGAACAGATCATCAAATTCAGGTTGTCATTCAAATATTTGAATTTAATTCATTGTTTCCTTCATTGGATGAGAAAAAAACTATTCACGATAGGTCGTGCAAAGGAGAAAACTTCACTACTGTACTAATTGGAGGATGGTGAGTTAAATATGATTGACACAAAAATGGAGCCACACATGGATTACGACTCAAGCAATAAAAGGAGAAAACTTGAAAAAAGAAAACTGCATGACAAGGCTGCCAGAACCATCTGAAAACTCTGGAGATGTTGAAGTCTAGAGTGCATATGGTTTGGACTTCTCTAGTACTTCTCTCAGAGTAAAAAAGATCTTCTTTAGCTTTCTCCCCTTTTCCCCAATTGAGCATCAAGGCTGAAGTAGCAGTTCTAAATGGAATTAAAAATTCAAAAGCTTTTGAAGGCCAGTTTTTTCCTAGTCAAAGTTTATAAACCTAGTGACAATAACTGGAAATGGTATTCACTTCTTTCCATTAATCTCCAATGGGCTTTTGGTACAAAAGGAACAGGATTGTGTTTCATCCCAAGTCAGCTCGACACACTTTCTTAGCTGATTACCTAATAGCTTAAACTTTTGGGTAAGTTAGTAACTTAATGTGGTACCTGAAGATGCTAACATTGTTCAGATAATTCAGTGAGCAAGAAGAGAAGGATCACTCTCTAAATATACCTCTTTATTAAAAAATATGCCATGAAAAATACAAGAGACGGCTTAGAGTTTGTTAGCACAATGGGACTTCAACAGAGGATGACTTGCCCTTCCCTTTACTCTTACTAAGTAAGCTAAATTACTTCTGTTTGTACTATGAGGAGAGACTTGACTTTCATCCCTTTCCCTTTGTTATTTAGAGCTTTTATTTGTGCTTCTTTTGGGAAACTTCTTAGTTTGGATTTTAGGCTTCTTCTAGGGAGTTTCCTTGAATGGATTGTTTCTCTTTTTCAGATGTCAGAGATGGCTGTCTGGTATGGCTTGGAACCATTGCTTGCAGCAGATTTTTCTTGGCAGATGTGTTTTGTGTTTCTTTCTAGTCAAACCATTAGATCGGGTGATTTTACGGACCTTCAGAAAAAAAAAAAAAAATCTGCACTTCTAGTACCAAACCAAGGTGTTCGGGTGGTTATAAATTTGAACCTAATATTGAAACACATGCAAGTGAGAGAAAGCAGAGCAGTGCCTGAGAAAGGTATTAAGACTTTTGCCCAGGTCGACTTGATATGCATTGTTAAGCTTTTTGGTAGCTTAACATGCCTGAAAAAAATTCATACCAAGACAAATTAACCATACTGCAACAGGTTGATATGAAACAGCCAGAGAGAAATTCAAAATGCTCCTTACTTCTTTCTCTTTTAGCTTCTTGTCCAATTCTGCAAAATGCTCCTCAGAGCTGTACTGACCCGAATGGTAAAAGCATCTTTTTAAGAACTGGTCCATCTTGTCACCACAATTTGCACTGCAAGTTTTCTCCACATATTAATGAACATGAAAAGAAAAGCATGGTTAGATTAAATATGACATATGAGAGATTGTTTAGCAAAATAGAACACCTCTTATCAATTCTGCAAGTCAAGGTTTTGCTAATCATGTCCCTTAGCTCCTCATCTGTCATTTTAGTTCGAGCATAACCAAAAACTGTAAAATTCTGCATAAAAACAAGTAAATGAAAAGAAAGAAGAAACTGATCAGAAATACTTAAATGTGTCACAATGGAAAAAATGCATCTTGCTCTTCTGAAGTTTCTCAATTTATCTCTATCATTATAAAACGGAAGCTTTGATCAATGAAGTATACAACCTCAGGCAGCCAATCTTCATAGAAAAGAGCAAAAAGTGCTGGAAAAATTTTCTTCTTTGCAAGGTCTCCTGAGGCGCCGACAACTGTTATGCTGAGAGTAGACTCTGGGCTTTCTGATCCTGAGATAAATGGCCTCTCTTTCAGGTGAGGTGCAATGTGATCTTCGGTCAGAGGATTTCCTGATAAACATGATCCAAAAGCTCATCAAATTTTTGACAACTGGAAACAAACCAGAGAAAACAAAGAAACTAATGAGGGAAGTAGAACAAGTTATGAATGACAACATCGAGTGTGAGAATTAAAAATGAAAAAAGGCATATTGAAAAGCCAAAAATGCATCTTAATTTCTGAAGGCAGAAATTAGTTATTGCTCATGAACCCTGGTACATGAGCAAAATATTCTTTCTTCACAAATGCTTTTCCTCGGTTATCTTTGGTTTTATGAGCTGATTCTTTTTATTACTACATTCAATTGCTTTAAGGTCCTTGGAGAAACTTGGACAAATTAGAATTTTTACAAGTTTTTTTGGCAAACTTTACCATTTTGGGCAGATCCCCATTGCAAGTAAGGCAAAAATAAGGTATCATTCTGCAAATATGCATAGATTGAGTATGAGGCGGCTGCATGGAATTGGAATGGCAGTTGCCAATTCCAAATTCCAGTACACTGGTCCCTTGGTTTACATACCAACGGAACTGGAATTGAATTTCAGTTCCATAGACCACAAAAATTTGCAAACCATTTCAAGTTAAAAGAAAGAATTTTGAAATCCACAAGAATTAGAATCCCTAAAAAATTCCAAATTTGTTCAACCAGACAGCCTGAACAATATTACAGATATTCTCCAGTTTTCCTTTTGGTTCCTGTTTTCTTATCCTGAGGTTGAAGACGGTGTTCTTCCCCTTTCTTCCAAATTCAGAGTTCCATCATACCAATCAACAAACTCTCACTAAGCACAATCTCAAAACCAATTCAACAAATATAGTGGTTGAACATTGTGATGTGGGGGCACATTTTTTCAAACAAAAAGAAGAATCAATTACAGAAAAAGGAAAACCAAAAGTTGGAGAAACACCAGAAACCGATTTCACCAAGGGAAAACATAAAAGAAGACAAAGGGATAGCAGTTTGAAGAATCAAGAACTCACCATCCTGCAAAGGAACAGCATTTAGTGGATACCCATTTGAGGATTTGAGCTCCAAATGCCTTTTTGAATGGATTCCTGAAGATATCTGAGAGACCCATTTGGAAGTACGATATGTTCTAGATGATGCAATTGTGAACCTTCTTGTGGGTATGTGTATATCATGCTTGAATGAAGAGGATGAACAAGGATTAATACGTGTTGCCATGCAATTGGGCTACGGGTAATGTGGTATCTAAGTATGGATTTCACCTTAAATGAGTTGAGATCTATTGTTGAGATATCATATCCACTATATAAAGATATTTGCTGAAGATTGAAGAAGGGTTAAAGTATAGATACCACCTATATCTGTAATAGTGGCCATCTAAGTACTTGAAAAGGCCAGTGTATGATACTACTTCTCAAATCTTTTGCTAAAGAAACCTTGCATATGAGGCTAAGAATATCTTATCCATACAGATCTTATTGTGAACTGTGATTGGCTTTTCTATACCTAAATCAACAATTAATTAACTCTTAATCCTTGGGCCCTTTATGTGCAGGCTTTGGAAAACAAACTTGGGAAACCACCACTTAATGGATTCATTTTGTTGGTTATATTCAATGAAAAAGGAAAGTTACCGATAATTTAATTGATTCTTCTGCATTGATAAAATTTTCTTTCAAGTTATTATTAAATGAGACCCATCAAATTATCGGTATGATGTAATTTTGGACTGAATAAATAAGTAAATTGAACTCACAGCCAGTCCATGAAAGTGGTAGCTCAGGTATTTCAGTGGGTTGTTAGTCTGGCTTCTAAGTCCAATTTGAGAATAGCCTGAAGCTTTCGCTTGGGCCAGTTTGAAACACCTACAAGGGTTTAAGAGCCCAGGAAAACATTGCTAGAACGCGAGTACCAGAAGGAGGGATTGGGCCCAGCCCAGTTCAGCCTTAGGTCTGTTAAAACTGATAGGAGTTGAAATTAGTCTTTCCCGTGGACTATGTGTGCACCAAACCTGGGGTTAAGGATGAATTTCTTGCACAAAAACTGAAAAACCACACACAATCTGATTTTTTTCTCTTAATAATCATCACTTGTAAATCAATATGATGATGATAGTGAAAATTTGAAGTAGTGTATGAAGTTCTGGAATCCATGTCAACCTTCATTCTTGGTGATGACTCTAATTTTACAGTTCAATTTTTACAGAAAAATCAAATGTTTATTTACAAGTTTGGGTAAGTGCCAAAGAAGAGCATAGCAAAGATGAAATTCTACGAAAGTTCATGAATCCTCTTTACTGGACAAACTTCAGACAAATGGCTCGGTAGTCTTTTGAAGTGACCTACTAATTGATCGTCCTGTTTTTTTTTTGAAGTTCAGGTCCAGCCTGTGGAATGTGAATACATCTTCCATTCAACAACCTTCCAAGAAGATGTTTGTGTTCACATTGCTCTTAGTCAATCCTGGTGTCATTAGCCTTAGCCGTGGAGCCCGGGTCATATGATGTAAACTTCCATGTCCCATCCTGGTGTACCCCAACTGGTCCCATTTTCAATGGTAATTGTACTGTTACATCGACCGAAAAGTCAAGTTGACTCGATGCATAATTGGTAACCCTCCAAAGTGATCCCCATTCCCCTTTGTCCCTTTTCCCTGATCATAGTCCTAAACCTTGGATTCAAAGATTGATTTAGAGTGGAAATAGTTTACGAATGTGATAGTTACTCGAGAACTAGAGGCCCATCTTTGATGGACAAAAACGAATTAAATTTAAGTATACTCACCTACTCAACCATCCTGGGAATGAAGCCATTTTAAAGATGAACAACCCTATAAATGAGCCAATTAAAGCCTATACTAGCAGCCTTAAAGGCCTAATTACAGCTACAAGGTTCCCATTACCTGCCCATCTCCATCAAGTGTTTCTAAAGAGTTAGTTGACAGACATTGCTCTCAACTCAATTTCCCTCAACTGTTTATAGTTGGTTGTTTAAATTTTTCGCGGTGCCCTTCCATCTAGGGCTATATGCCTTCCACTAAATCATAAATATTCAACAAACCCCCTTTTTTTTTTCCTCCCCTCATCCTTGAATTCCAGATTCATTCATGTCAATTCTTAGTGCTAGTGCCATTTTTGATCTCTTTTTCTGTGGGTAAATCACCTTGGACTGGGTCTATAGAAAAGTTCCCAACATCTTCCTTCTCTGATTAACAAGAGTTGAGCCAATTTCTAGATTTAAAAAGTCTTGGGTACTTTTCCTAAAGCTTAAAAAAAGGTGGTTGGCTGACTTGGGGTCAAAATATTAGAAGTTGTACAAATCTTCTCTCTGATGAGAGGATAGCTTTGTAAATCAACACACAACTTCCGTCAGCTACAGGGTTTTGAACTTGTCTATAAGTACCCCATCCCACTACACTTCTATAGGCATGCTTTCAAAGGTCTCTCCCACCCCTTTTGTCTATCAGAGTTCCTTTTTCTGATACCATAAAGAAAATATGGATCATATCAAGCATCAAAGGATCAAAACTTCCAGCAAATCCCACTTTCTGAAGAAAGCCATCCAGTTCCTACTTTCACTATCCTTCTTTTCTTTCCTCCTTTCCTACTCTTCTTTGGTCCTTGTCCTCCTCCATTCCTTCAACTTCTACTTCTCAACTTTTTCCATGAAACTCCATAACTATGGCATTGACAGGCACTACATATTCCTACTTTGCAATGGTATACTAGTCTTTATTGTCAAAAACTCTGGTTTGATCAATAATTCTCCATCTTGGGGGACGGATCATAACGATGTGGGCATCAAGAACAGGGACAGTCAAGGTCCAGCACCTGAATTTTACAAAATAAAACCACTGGCCGCAAGGGAAGCTGTTATGGAAGTTCAGGAAGAGGAAGGGAGAGAAAATGGACTAGTGATCACAGAGGAAGAAGTTGATGTGGAAGTTGAAGAAGAGGAAGAAAGACAAATGGGCCAAGAAAACTGGTTTCTAGTTATCAAAGAAGAGGAAGAGGAAGAGGAAGAAGAAACTGGGTTGCTGAGTGCAGAGGAATTAAACAAGAAATGTGATGATTTCATAAAGAAGATGAGGGAAGGAATCAAATTTGAAGCACAACAACTGGTTATGTTCTAATCTTTGTGACCGAAGTATTCATGCTAGTCACTAGCCTTTTTTAGATTTTTTTTCTTTTTTTGGTTTTGGTGTAAAAATCACCTCCCCAGTCCTTTCTAATTTCAAATCCAGTTGTAATTTAGCTGAGATGTGCTGGGACGAGAATTCTTAGGCCTATAATAACCATGTTTAGGCTCTTTTCTTTATCAAATAAGTAACTGACACAACCCTTGAGCATGATGTTTGGCTGATCATCATACCTGAACAAGAGAAATTGTTTTGCTTCTAATATTTTTCCTCTCTATTATTTGTAACATCCAAAAGGATCTGCAATTCCAATGGGCTATCAAAGTTTGGTGCCAAATTGACCAAGTGGAGAAGATCCTTCTGTGATATTACTGAGACCCTTCTTAGATATTACTGAGGTATGGCTATGGACAGGGAAATCAAAGAGAATATATCCCTCCTGGGGCTGATGAAATGGTTTACTTTTCTTTTCTTTTTTTTTTCTATTAGAAAGTCTTTGTTTTTTTTGCTTTTGCTGGTGATTGAGACCTTTTAGTTTCTTTCCCATTTTTAAAATTCTTAGGAAGAAGACCCGGCAACTACCTAATTGACTTGGAAGTCTCTGGGGAAGAAGCAGACAAGAGAGTTCCTTGGGTCCATTTTGCTTCATTCCCGTTCACATTAGGGAAAAGACATTGAAGGGATTAGATGCTAACTGGCTTAATGTTCAGCCATATCCATCTGGGCAAAATCCAACTTCGGATGCAATCATCCTGTTAAAAGTATTGTTCCAGACAAATGAAGACACCCTTGACCCAACTAGAGGGGATCTCCTCAAATCTTAAGGGTATGTTTGGGTTACATAATGAGGTGCCCAATTTCCATTCCCTAGATCATGGACGAAAGAGGTACAAGAAGCCTGATCTCCACTCTGATGGACAGCAAAACAATGCCAAAATCTAACAATGCCTTTTCACTTGCTCACTTTTGAACACTCCCAAATGGATGGATAGACAGCTAGGCATGGTGAAACAGTGGGAGACAAAAATCACAATCAGACTTGGCCCTGCTCCCATTGATAATCACCCACAATAGGATTTGGTCATTTGGTCGCCTTAATCTCAAATTAATTACTAGAAGCATGTCCTTTTCAGTCTGATTAGCCAAGGAAAGAAGCTGTGGGAAATTTTTGAGATGCCATGGACGCCCCAAATGTGGACCTCCATTGAACAGTAGTCATTGATGGATTGATAATCACCCACAGTAAGATTAGGTCAATCGATTGCTCAAATTAAACTTAAATAAGCATGTGCTTTTCAATCTGATTGGCCAAGGAAAGAAAGTGTGGCAGGTTTTGAGACGCCATGGATTGAACAGTAGTCATTGATACTCCAATGGAGACTTAGTTCTTGCACGGGGTGGGATTCAAACTAATGGAAAATGTAAAATTCACAGCTGTGGATGAGCATAATAAATGGAGGATAAGACCTAAAAAGGAACTTCAGATATGGAGAAAAGATAGCATCCCTCTTAGGGAGGATTTCATTACATCTGTAAAGTGGAGACAAGACTGTGACAGTAGAAATTGTTTTGATTCCTGCTGAGAAAGACAGGTATTCTAACCAGAGAATTGAAGGGTATTCTCTGACACCCTTTGGCCTTCCTGTCACACCACAAAGGGAAACGTGTGGTTGCAGGGGCCATGGTGGATAAGATCCACAAGGGATAGTTAAGGTTTGATGTTGTTGCAGGGTTATGGCTGTTTGTGATACAGGAAAGAACAAGTTCAGAGTCATGTTCTCAATTGTTGTTTAGCTCAAGAACATCAGAGGACGATTCAGTGTGCTAAATATCAAGGAAATAGCTATTTTAATAAATTGACGAGGGCAAAGAATAAAAACTTAAAGAAGCAAAAGAACTCGTTCCCAAACATCCTAACATCAAGAGAGGAATTTTCAGATGCAGACCCTGTTCATTCTTCAAAAATAAAAAATAAAAAAGAGAGAAAAAAAAAGCCTTTCACATAAAAGTGTATTACATTTTACAATAAAGAATAAAAAGTGCCTGCCTACCTCTTGTCAGCCTGTAGTGACAATTCAAATAAATACAGAAAAATAAAGCCACTCAATCCAGAATCTAGGACGGGCTGTTGGAAATTGAACTAAATCTATATTCCCCTGCCTCTATTACGTGCCTATTAGCTTAAAAGAAAAAAAAATAAAAATAAAAAATTCAATCTTTACTTCTCTTTTTGGCGCTGTCAACACCACATTTTAACTACTAGGACAGTATATTTGGAGGCCATTTGCTATATTGACAAAAACTAAGACTCATCAACATTGTTAGGTGCCATATTCAAAGAAACTTCATCAACAACTGGCATATTCCTAACATGATCAAGAAGCCCTGTGAGTTCTTTATGAACATAATTAAACCTTTCCTTGGAGACCAATGATTCTGTCAGCAGAGTTGCAGCAAGAGAATGGAAGGCTTGAGAACACTCATCACTGTTGCTTTGAGTGTTGTGATCATCCATAGTAATTAAGGAACTCTCCTTTCGCCATCTAAGTGGGAAGTATTTATCTGGGAGTTGAAAGTAGTTCTTTACAACAAGTAGTCGGAGAGAATGCCGGCATAATAGCCCTGAATGTTCAAATTCCTTACAGGAACAGTGAATTTGCTCTTCTTCTGGCATCCAAATCACAAGACATCCCCCATCCACTGTCTTATAGTGACGCACAAGATATGACCCGTTAGCCATTTCTCTTGTCGCATATTGCATAGACAGCACTATTTCGTGTTGTAACACATTGAAGGCATAAGGCGTAAGAATACTCTGTGCATGTTCTTCAATAGGCATGCATGTCTTAATATGCATATATTGCATGTTTTCTCTGGTTTGATTTGCCCAACTAGCAGCAACACCAACCTACAAGAGTTTCAAAACTGTATTTACATCACAATAATATCAATACAATAAATTGAGACATAAAATCTAAGGAACCATCATACCTGCTCAAAGAAAGCTTGCAAACATGTTTGTGCACTCAAGATTCTTTTGAAGAACATGTCCAAATATTTTGAGTACTCAGACGTCATCATACGAGCTAGAAAGTAACCTCTAATGCAGGAAAATGGCCAGGATGCTCGATAAGAAAAGAGCAGACCAATATGTTTATCAGAAACAAGTCCAAACTGAGCAACAAGGTGATGCCACTGATGTTCAAAATCCTCTATGCTCTCCAGACGACATAATATATCAAACTGAGATTTAAAATCCATATACTGTGGTCCAAGTGGCAAAGAAAACCAACTGGATAATTTAGACAGAATATGCCATAAACATATTACATGTTTAGTATTTGGCAATTCACTAGTTATAGCATCTCTAAGCCCAGAATCTATATCAGTTAGAATTGTTTGTGGACGTCTTCCCCTCATAAACCGAACAAAAGTCTGTCCAGAAGAAGAAAATCATAAGAAAAATAAATAAATAAAAGACGTACCCAATATCATCACAATGATATGCACCTACAAACCTGTAAAGCCCATGCAAATGACTGAGAAGTTTCGTCTTGCAGCAAAACACATCCAAAGAAGATTGCCTTGCCATGATTATCTATGCCAAACCACACACCCAAGAGCAATCCATAGGTGATAGAGCGATATGTAGTGTCAAAAGCAACCACATCACCAAATACTGAATATGCATGAACAGAGTTCCCATATGACCATGCAATATTCTCAACCTTATCATTTGGATCCATAGTAAAATCATAAACAAAATCTGGATCCCTCTCTGACAAAGCCTTGCAAGTTTCAAGGAGTTCCAATGTATCATTTTCTCTTTTCTCAGTGAGCAAAGCATCATTTTCTTGAACAGTTTTCTTACATGTGCGAACAAAATTCCTAACATCCTTCTCTATAAAGGGAAGTTGCCCAGGTTGAACTCCCTTTTCTGTTTCCAACACCCTCACTATCCGATTCACAGGAAAACCAGCTTTGGAAAGCAAAAGAATGCGTTCCTGATCAGCCTCCTGTATTTTCCGATATGCAGGAAGCAGACGCACTTGGTCATCTTCCAGCAATTCATGATTATGAACATTACTGAATTGTGAAACATACCATTGAGTAACGCCATCAACAATTTCCTTGGTCAAGTACAGCTTTGCATCACACCCACATCGTACTGATTTCCGATCCCTGGGGTGCTCAACATTGGCCTTTTTTCTTGGTTGATTAAACCCAGAACGATAACAAACAAAATCTCTTCGGTAAATACCCAAATTTTGGCTTTCAGTTGAGCGTGCTTTTCTTATTGAAAACCCATTCTTCCGAGCAAAGTTGCTGTAGTACTCAAATGCTTCATCATCACTTTTGAATATCTGACCCACATATGGAGTGAAGACGACTTCTGATGCTAAAGATGACGATGATGTCTCACTCTTTACCAATTGAGAGTTTGCTGAAGTCTGATCATCTCCTTCATATTTGATATAACATTTCCAATCTCCACACGGGCATTGCTGGCGACGAATCCAGATGTTGTTTGATGGCTTCATTGCCATTTTCAGGAAAAAAAAAAAAAAAAATCTAAGAAATATCCCAACTTCCAAACCCTTATGCTCAGTTTTTTGGCAGGAAACCTAGGGAAAAAAAAATAGAAGGTTAGAATCTTAGAAAGCAAACCAACCACTCCAATGAATGTACATAAGATTGGATGAGTAATTTTCAATTTTTGGAAACTAGAACAATCCTTTTATTTTTCTCCCTTTTAGCATCAACCAAATGGTGCATAACCGGCTATGAAATCGACATTTGAATTATAGTTTAGGAATTAAGAAACCCCAAGTTGAAATTCAAACCCTACATTCCCAGATAAAAGAAAAACATTAACTGTTATAACACATTATTCAAATTCAACTGCTTGATCACTGAAAAAGACTGGAAAAAAAAATTGATCTTCCAAAAAAAAAAAAAAAAAAAAACAACCTAAAACTTCAAGTCCCAAAATCTCATTTTTCTTTTCTTCCCCACGATTTTCTGAGAATCCCAACTGAAAGGAACTTGAATTGGGCATCACAGAGTAAATTGTTTATTCACTGAGCTGGCCACCACGTGTCAACAAAAGGGTCCAAACAAATAACTGAAAAAAAAAAAAAAAAAAAAACCTAAACAAAACAAAAAAAACAACCAATTCACAACAGAAATTGAAACGTACAATACAAAACCCTAACTTCAACTTGAGATACTAAAAACCAAAAAAATCCAAAAAGAAAAAAAAAATGCACATAACTAATTGATGAAAAGCCACGTACCAGTCAAGAACAGTGCAATAAAGCCCATAAACGTTTCTGATTGTTCTGCATCTGACAATGTGGTAATGCACACCACCTGTTTGTTAGGGATTACAGATTGCAATAAATGAAATAATTTGGGGGAATTCGAAGTAAAGAAGCAAACTTTATTGTGAATAACGACAAAACAGAGTGTATTAAGAACGATAATAGTGATTAATCACATACCAAGAAGAGAAATGTGCCAAAAATTCAGTAAAAAAAAGAGACCCTAATCACATCCTCTGTTCTTCGAGCTTTGGGTTCTCCATTGATTCTGTGATAGGGAGTATAGAAAAGTCAATGTGGGCTGTTTTTAGATTTTGGCCCTTGTGGGCTTAATGTAGAAAGGCCCACTGTAGGTGGGCTGGGCTCAATTGAACCCTCTTATGTTACGAGTGTGATGACAGCATTTTGAATTTTTTTGCCCTTTTCCTAGTTGAAGATATTTATAGAATATTTATTTGTAATTAAAACATTTTAAATAGGTTTGAGGCATAAAGACATGGTCTCTTTTGAATGCTTTTTTGTGGGTTGGTAAACGGTTTGGTATACCAACTTAATAATTTAATTTAAATCATTAAAATAAATTAAATATATTTGATAAAATAACCTAATGATATGAATTAAAGTAAAAAATAATTCTAAGTAATAAGTAAAAATAATTAATTTATTTTTAAGTTCACATTTATTTTACCCTTTAACCCTCATTTGTTTTAATTACATTTACAATATCTTTTACTACTTCACGACGTTTATTGTTACTTAACTTTCTTTATTCTAATTATAATTTATGAGGATGAATATATCAATTTGATATTTTAAAGTTAATTTTATCAAACTAATTCAATACTTAAATTAAAATTAAGTAATAAGTTTTAAGTTAACAACTTAAATATAATTTAATTTAAAATTAACTTAAATCATTAAATAATAATTATTAGGTTTTACCAAATATTTTCAACTTAATAACTTAAAATGACTTAATAACTTAATTTAAGTCATTAAGTCAATTAAGTATATTTGATAAAATAATTTAATAATATGACTTAAAATAAAAAATAATTTTAAGTAATAAGTAAAAATAATTCATTTATTCTTAAATTCATATTTCCATTTTTATCTTAATTTATTCATAAGTGCACATCTTCATTTTACTTTTTTACCTCCATTTACCCTAATTACATTTACGATATCTTTTGCTATTCCAGGAGCTCCTTTATTACTCCACCTTTACCCCCTATAGAAGGAAAATTATAAAATCATGGCTAGTCCCCTCTCATAATCTGCTTCAACCCATATAAAATAATGTTGAGTATATTCCATCAGTGTCTCCCAAATGACGAGTTAAGCTTTTACATACCTAGGTCTACAAAAATGGCACCAAGAAGTTGATTACCAGTAATCCCCACATGAACATTTGCCATCTTCAAAATGATGAAATCTGTTTGAATCTCGTAGGACTATTAGTCGACCAACAATCTTTGAAATGTATCCAAAGGCAGAGTGACAGTCACCACAAACCCGGAGATTTTTCATTATCCTTATAGGCAATGCTGACTGGCGAGTGAGGACAAAGGCAACTGCAATTTTCTCACTGTGGTATCTCAGGAGTTCTTCCTTGTTCTCCAGCTCCAGATCAAACAGTGCATATTTTGTCTGCGGAATGTACCCTGCATCCCTCATTTTTCTGTTCAGTTCCCGGAGTTTGTCATATATCAAGTCTTTTTCAGGGTGTGATTTGTCTCCAGCTACAAAAACATGAACTCCATCCTTCATGGTGACCCAACTGCAGCCTGCTTCCTTCTTCACTGCCGCCTCCTTCATTGCCGTCCGAGCCTTTGCAACGTCTTCCCACTTCTCTCCAGAGGCATACATGTTAGCAAGAAGCACATAGTTCACAGCATTTTGAGGTTCTAACTCCAAAAGCATTTCAGCAGCCCTCCTACCCAACTCTGTGTTGCGACCATTTGCTCGACAGCAAGCCCCAAGAACTGTCCTCCAAATGAGAACATTAGGCTTCATTGGCATGCTATTGATGAAGTCCCCTACCTCATCGAGTTTGCCTGCCCGCCCAAGAAGATCCACCATACATGAAAAGTGCTCCACCCGAGGAGACAACCTGTATACCTCACTCATAGATTTGAAATGCTCAAACCCTTCTTCTACAAACCCCACATGGCTACAAGCTGATAAGACCCCAACAAAGGTGACATGATCGGGTGGTTGACCATCTAGCTTCATTCGTGTAAAAAGCTTTAAAGCTTTCTCCCCATGCCCGTGTCGTGCATATCCTGATATCATTGAATTCCATGAATATACATTCCTCAGGGGCATCAACTCAAAGAATCTTGAAGCATAGTCTATTCTTCCGCATTTGGAGTACATGTCTACAAGTGCACTCCCAACTACAACATCAGAATCCAAACAAGCTCTAGTCCCACATGCGTGAACTTCCATGCCACGCTCCAATGTTGCAACTGAGGCACATGCACTAAGAACGGTGGCAAAGGTGAAGCTATCTAATCTCTGACCCTTCTGCATCATAAACCAGACCAAGTCCATTGCCTTGTGCAGGAGTTCATTATGTATGTATCCAGAAATCATGGAATTCCAACTCACTTCATCCCTTGTCTCAGACATTCTAGCAAAAATTTTCTCACACTCATTCATCTCTCCACACTTCCCATAGCAAGAGAGAAGGGCGTTCCCAATAGCAGTGTCATCAGAAAGACAGTATTTTAGCACCAGAGCATGAATCTGATGGCTTACTTCATGAAGTGAAAGAGATGACACAGCTGAAAGAATGTTTATAAAGGTTACTCTACTAAGACCCCATCCGCCTCGCATCATTTCCAAGAAATATTTCATAGCTTGGGAAACTGATGCCTCTGAATCGGATAATGCCCCAATAACAGAATTCCATGAAACTTGATCATACTCTGGCATCAAGGAAAACACTTTTAGGCATTCAGTGAAACATCCAGTCTCTGCATACAATGCAAGAAGGGCATTTGAGACTGAAACATCTGTATCAAGTCCTAATTTAAGCCCATCACAATGTATTTGTTCCCCCAACATGATCCAACCCAAGCTTGCACAAGAGCTCAAAGTGCTTATCAATGTGAAATTTGAAGGCATCGATCCAGTTCTCCTCATTCTAAGGAAACTCTCAGCTGCATCTTCAGAACATTCATTCTGGTCAAGACCAGAGATTAGGGAGTTCCAAGAGACTGAATCTTTCTCAACCATGAGTTCAAAAACGGAGCAAGCATCAGCAATGGCTCCAGATTTGGCATACATATTGACTAGCCCATTTCCAATTGCAACCTTCTTGTCATTTAATCCAGTTCGGATTACATGTGCATGAACTTCTCTACCCTTTCTTCTTCCTTCTTCCAACACAGAAAATTCGGAAAAAGCACTTAAAAGGACCACATAAGAATCAGAGTTTATTCCAACCAAGTCCTTCATCTCATGGAATACCTTAGCTGCTGCTTCTCCTTGTTTCTGCTTTACCAATCCAACCATCAGCCCATTCATGGAAACCACATTCCTCACACCCATCTGCTCAAAAATATTCTTAGCATCGTCTGTTAACCCAAACCTTGCAAAACCACTAACCAAAGCACTACCTACATACAAATCTTGTAAGAATCCTGATTTCTCAACCCTGGCAAGCATCTGCTCAAGCACACACAAACCAAAATCAACAGAAGAGCAGGCTGTGGTTATTAAGCTGCCAAAAGTATACTCATTGGGTTTAAAACTGAATCCTAAGCCTTCCTTTTGCATGCTTGAGAAAAGTTCATATGCAGAAATAGCATCTCCTCTACGAGAATAAACAGAAATGATTGAATTCCATGATATTGAATTCCTAATTCCTATCCCATCAAAAACAGAACGAGCGTCATTAGCAGAATCTAAACAACTTCCATACATGGAAATCAGCACATTACAAACAACCACATCGGATCCATACCGTGTTTTCGAAATTAAACCATGAATTTGCACCCCAAGTTTGCACCCACTTGGCCCAGACTCCTGGCACGCCCGTAAAGCACTACCAAAAGCATAATGATTCGGAATAAACCCTGCTCTAACCATGTCCCGAAAACGAGCACACGCCTCATCAGGCTTGCCATTCTGAGTATAACCCGAAATCAAGCAAGCCCACGTAACCAAATTCCTATTTGACATTTCATCAAACAACTTCTGTGCTGAACCCAGATCGCCAATTCTGACATATATATTAATAAGGGTGTTGGATAGGAACAAATTGCCCACAAACCCATATTTGATACTTTGCAAATGAAGCTCTCTAGCCTCTTGAGAGCAGCAAGAACCTTGATATCGGTTAATCAGGGACTCAAACGTTTCAGAACTCGAAAACAGGGTGGTGTTGCAATGGGAAGTAGATGTCTTGTAATGATCAACCAAGTCTTGCAGTGATTTGGTACATTGATTGGGGTTAAGGGGTTTGAAAAGAAGAGATTTGAGTGGTGGAAAAGGTGAAGCAGTGAATGTAGTAAAAGTAGGAGTTGAATTGTAGGAGATTCTCCTCGATTTGCATGAGTGGAAGCCGCGAAACATGATGTTCAGAGGAAAAAAGGACCGTGTGGTCCATTGTTTTCCCTCCTTGACACTTTCAAATTGAATCTTCGTTAGGTATCTAGAGAGTATGTTTGGATCTCAAGGGGAAAAAACCAGTGGAGAGGAGGAGAAAAAGAAAATAAAACTAAATGATGTATTAATTTATCCTGCTTAATTATGATTAAAAAGTGGGGAAAAATGCTCATACACCCCTTAAACTTTTAACTACCGGTCAAAAGACCCCCTTAACTTTTTTATTGGCCAATTTACTCCTTAAACTATTCATAACTGCCAAATTAATACTTTAGTTAGTCACACGTTAAAACACTAATGGAATAAACACATGCCACTCACATGGCTTTTAAATACAAACTGAAAAACACCAAAACATCCAAAACCCAACGGAAGAGAAGAGAAGAGAACCAGTCCAGGTCTGGCAGAGAGAGAGAGAGAGAGAGACTGCACGCCGTTCATAGCCACTGCCAAGCTTCTCTCCGCCGTCTCGCCACCCTTGTCCCGACGGCTCCTTGGTGGTTCCGCCGCACTGTTCAATCTGGGTATGTCTTTTTTTTTTTTTTTTTTCTTCTTACGTCTTGTTATTTAAATTTTCTAAGAACTTTTATTTTTTTTTTAATCTCCATGTGTGAATTTTTATTGTAGAAATTCTTGTTTTGGTTTAATTTCTGGGTTGGGTCTCTATGAAATTCTTGTTTTTTACTTTCTCCATGTGCCTTTCACCAACTGTTGCATTTGAGTATGCCATAGAGCTGTTTGATTAAATGCCTGAGAGAGATATGGCTACTGCTAAGGGGGTTTGGTTGCTTGGTTATCCAATTTTCCAAATATGCTGGCCTTCCAAGTTTCCTTTGCAACCCATTTGCAACAAAAACATATCAAACATGATAATTGGTTCTGTAATGATCCAGAACCAATTATTGTATTTGGAATCAAGCACCTCCTTACTTGAGTTAACCTTGGGTCTGTACTTCCACATAAAGGTTGTCACAGATGTTTAATATCTTATTTCTGCTTAGGTTACTTAGGCCATTAAGTTCTGTATAATTGGATAGGCATAAGCAAAGAATGTAAATTTATATGTTCTTGAAAGATGTTTCATATAGACTTAATCCGGTGTTTTGGTAGCAATTTTATGCACATCATTTTATTTAAGGCCAGGCCTCCTTTATTAGATCATCTTTTGGTCAACAATCTTTTGGACTATGCAACTGCTACTTGGTTTCCTTTGTGCGTGCTTGTATGTGTTACATGTTTTCATTAAGAATGTAGCAAATGATGGCTATAATTATGGATTTGTCTACTATTACTCAAGCAAATCATGTTGATAATGGTGCTAGACATTTTAACCTTTTAATCTATAACCTTTTAATCAATTATGTTTAGTATATTGCCAATATAATGGTGCTAGACATTTGTCCCATGTGATAATATTTTATCAATTTGATGATTCTACTAACTTATTTGGAATCGATGCCTTGTTACTAACCTAATTGGAATCAAGACTACTAAAAGCTTGTCTGTTTATATAGCACTTCAATTATTATTTCTTAATTTTCTCCTTCTTCATGTAGAAATCAACCCTAAATATTTCCCTTATTTGTTTCAGCAAATCAGATAATGTAATTTACAAGCTCAAAGAGATGGGAAAGATTGGGGAGAAAGATATATTGCTGATCTATGATTACTTCAGTAAGCTTGATCGCAACAACTTTGGGAAGATAACACTACCAGATCTTTAGGAACCTTGTGACTGCAAGAATTATGAAATCTGTTTCTATTCTTTAGATGGAAGAAATGTATAGTTACATTTTTTTTCTTCTTCCATTGATACTTGTAAAGGTTTCAAGTCATATAGGAGCAATGAAAAATAGAAGCCAATGGGATATGTCCCCCTTCTGTTATAGGTTCTCTTACAACCATTAAATTGAGAGGCTGCTATGGAGGGTTTGAGTTGTGTGATGTAGATTTGACACTGTAATAATTCAAGTAGTCAACAAGGAAAGTAACCAATCTTGGGATGATCTTACTTCTTCTCTTTATTTTGATTCAAGTTGTAAGAGTGATTTGGTTGATGCGTACTTCTTCTCTTTATGCAATAACCACAAAAAATGAATGTGTCCCAATCTGCCATGAATTGAACTTTATGCAATAACTCTAAGAAAATAAATCAATAATTACACTTTTCCAGCAATATTGAAAAACAAAAGTATACTGGCTCCATCAGTATTCTTAAAAGGATCTCAATATGCCATGAATTGAAATATCAAATAAGTGTTCACAAATGGTATATTGTTTGCCAAAAAAATAACACTCAATGAATCAATAATTACACTTTCCAAGCAATATTGAAAAACAAAAGTATACTGGCTCCATCAATATTTTTAGAAGGCTGTGTATCACTAAACAAATTATTGAACTAAAAAATTATTTATCTTCTTGCTGCCACTAAACCTTAGCCTTTCCCTTATCCTTCTTGCTTCCACTAGTGTTGTCCTTTGTACGATTTTGACTTGACTGTTGAGTACCTATATTTGATTGCTGAGTACCCTATAAAAAGCCAAAAAAGTTGAAAAAGTTTAACAAAGTAGTACTTGAAATTTGGATGAAAAGTTCAACAAAGTAGTACTTGAAATTTACCAATAATTTTTTACTCCCTTTAGCTCCAGATGTAGATGATTGTTCTAATTGCCCTTTCTTTTTCTTTTTATAAGCCTTCTTGTTGGGGTTATCAGGAGCTTTACAAGTTCTTTGATTATGGCCCCACTGGAAACAATTCCCACATTTCATGGCAGTTCCTTTCTTGCTCACCCTAAATGCATTAATAGGTTCTCCTGCCTCCCTCTTTCTTACCTTCTTATGCTTGCCTACTTTCTTTGTAAATTTTGGGGGCTTGATTAGGTCATAGGGTGTTTTTGGCCATTGTTCAGGGCTTGGAAGTGGGCTTATCATCCATTGGTAACAACTTAGGAATGTCTTCTTAGTGTAAGCAATGTCTACATAAGTCTCAAGTTGCTCTCCATGCTCAATTATTGCAGCAGCAGCATGAAAACATGGGATTCCACTCAATCCCCATCTCCCTCAGCCACAAGTCCTCTCATTCAAGTCCACCACATATCTTCCACCATAAATATACTCCACCTCATATTTGGACTCTCCATTCCAACGAGAAATGCAATGTCCAACCTTGCTTTTTATCCTCTCAAGCTTCTTATAGATTCTTGGACAAACCCTCCCTTCATACCTTCTCATATGATCTCTTTTTGTTTGCAACCTTTGCATCAACATCACTCTTATGATCTCTATCATTGTCAACACTGGTTTATCCCTAGCCTCCAAAATCCAAGCATTGAAAGACTCTGCTATATTGTTTACTAGAGTGTCACTCTTGCTTCTTGGATTAAAAGCATGTCTGCTCCATGTTCTCACATCTAACTTCACAAGCCACTCATATGCCTTCACATCTAGCTTCTTCAACTCATCCATGTGGAAGTCAAAAGAATTCTTTGTTATTGCCCTAGCAGCACTTCACATTGCATCTTTGAGTACCTTCCCAGGAAAATCCTTCTTGAAATTTGCATGTAAATGCCTAACACAAAATCTGTGCTCTGCATTAGGCATCAAATCTTTAAAGGTCTCTACTAATCCCTGCCATAAAAAATACGCAAATATACATTAGTTATTCATATTCAGGTTATAGATCATGATATTTTTAAAAAATAAATAAATAATTCACATGCACATTAACTGTTTCTTGCCTTCTGTCGGTCTGAGATAAAGACCCATCCATTCTCGTCCACATGTCCAATGTCATCCAACAAGCATTGTAGAAACTAGGTCCAAGAGCTTTTATTCTCAATTTCAACGATAACAAAAGCGATTGGGAAGATATTATCATTCCCATCCTTTCCAACAGCAACCAACAACTGTCCACCTGTTGTCCCCTTCAATGACAACCATCTATCCCAATAAGTGGCCTACAACCTGCTAAAAACCCCCTTTTGCAAGCATCAAGACAAATGCACATTCTCTCAAACACATCATTTGTAGTTTGTATCTTCACTGTGCTACCCACATTCCACTTCCTAATAGCAGCTGCATAGTCCCAAAGTCTCTCATACTGCTTCTCCTCAGCACCATGTATCATCTTGAATGCCATTCTTTTAGCCTTATAACATTGGTCCAAAGTCACATCAACTTCATGGTCCCTAAACACTGCACCCTTCAATGCATTTGCTGTCCAAGTATGATCATCTCTAAAGAATGGCAAATATTTATTGGCTAGCCACTTTGAAGAAATCTTACTATTCTTATGATCCTTGCCACACGTATGAATGCTTTTAAAACTTTTGATTTGAAAGGCATCTCCCATTTGTGTTTAGGATGCATGTATCTTCCAACCACATTTTTTTTTACATACAGCTGTCACTCTCCACTTATCATTGTGCTTATACTCAAAATCATGTTTTTCTTTAATACACCACTCCTTTAGTGCCTCCTTGAAGATGACATGTGATGCAAATTTTTGATCCTTCACTAGCTGTACATTCTCCATGCCAATGCGCTGGTTAAACTCAGGGAACCTAGGCCTTGAATTCCCTTCATCATCAGATGACCCTTCTGCACTCCTTAACTCATCACTATCCCCATGATCTGAATCTCCTTCACCATTCCAAACTCCCTCAAGCTACTTGCCTCCAATTGCTCTATTGATTCCATCATCATCCATACCAAAATCTTCAATTATATCATCATCAGATTCAAAAAAATGACTCAAATTGTAATCTTCGTCATCCTCGTCATCCTCCACATCAATTGGAACATTAACAATTTCAGATTGGCCATCAGCCTCAATAGAATCATATTGGGATTGAGGGGCTTGTACATTTGGCATAGAGGGTGAATTTCCAAGGAGTGACAATGGACTTTCATCCATGGCTACAATACAAAATTAACAAGAAAATTAATAGAAGAGCTGGAGAAAACATAATTAAAAAAAAAAAAACAATATAGAGAATAGTGAGAAAAAAAATATAACAATTTGCTCATTAACATGTGCATGATTGCTGCTAGTTCAATTCACATAATTCAAAATATTACAACATGCTAGCTTAGTCAGTAGACCATATGGCTGGAATCATTACACCGAGACCCAGTATCTTTAACACTAACCAAAAGCCATATCTTTAACAGTAAACTATATATTACATATTAATATTACTTAGCTGCACCCAGCATCTTTAGGGGAAAAAAAAAAAAAAAGATGCACCTAGCAACAGTAGAAAAATGTAAAAATTAATAATATTCTTTTGAATGGATCCATATTCCAAAGTATTTAGAAACCTTAAATCAGTTGAGTTACAAAGACATTTGGCTATCAAATTCCCTCTATCCCAACTAATGAATTATCATAAAAAATAAACTTATTTGGATCAAACTAGGTAAAATCTTTAGTGACTTAATGCAAATTTTTAAACTATGTTTATGATTTTTCAGTATCAACTGCTTCGTCATTGTAAATGTTGCATAAGATGGTTGTTAAGACATTAAGACCGTAAGGCTTACTTACAAAGTGACCTTGCCTGAACATATGGAAAAACTATATTATCTTCTCATAATAAAAAAGAAAAGTGCTACACTAATTCTATAGTGTAATTAGACATGGCAAATTTGGACCAAACTGGAACACACTAAAAATACCAAGGGATTCATAAACAGGATTTTGGATGTTCATGATCAATCCTTATGTAGCTCTGCATTATTTCTTGGATGGATACAAGGCATATTTGCAAGTGACAAAATTAATGAAATTTCTCTAATTGAAGATTTAGTTATTGGCTTCTGGATCATTACAGAACCAATTATTGTGTTTGATATTTTTTTGTAGCAAATGGGTTGTAAGGGAAACTTGGAAGGCCAGCATATTTGGAAAATTGGATAACCAAGCAACCAAACCCCCTTAGCAGTAGCCATATCTCTCTCAGGCATTTAATCAAACAGCTCTATGGCAACCTCAAATGCAACAGTTGGTGAAAGGCACATGGAGAAAGTAAAAAACCAAGAATTTCATAGAGACCCAACCCAGAAATTAAACCAAAACAAGAATTTCTACAATAAAAATTCGCACATGGAGATTAAAAAAAAAAAAAAGTTCTTAGAAGATTTAAATAGCAAGACGTAAGAAGAAGAAGAAGAAGAAGAAAAGACATACCCAGATTGAACAGTGCGGCGGAACCACCAAGGCGTCGCCGAGACAAGGGCGGTGAGACGACGGAGAGAAGCTTGGCAGTGGCTATGAACGGCGTGCAATCTCTCTCTCTATCTCTCTCTCTCTCTCTGCCGGACCTGGACTGGTTCTCTTCTCTTCCGTTGGGTTTTGGATGTTTGGGTTTTTTTTTAGTTTGTATTTAAAAGCCACGTGAGTGGTATGTGTTTATTCCGTTAGTATTTTAACGTGTGACTAACTGAAGTATTAATTTGGCAGTTGTGAATAGTTTAAGGAGTAAATTGGTCAATAAAAAAGTTAGGGTGGTCTTTTGACCAGTAGTTAAAAGTTTAAGGGGTGTATGGGCATTTTTCCCTAAAAAGTGTAAGAAAAGAAAAAGAGAAGAAAATGTTACATAATTCTTGCTTATAAGACTTCTATCTTATTTGTTTGTTCATGAAAAAAAATTAAATTATTGAGAAATATAATTATTAAAGATTTTTCCTACCTTTATCACAATGTTTTTAGAATCGGATCAGTCATTGAACCGGAAAAGTTACCGATTCACGGTTCATTGGTCGGACCAGCGATCGAACCGGTGAGGTCATAAATATATATTTTATTATTTTATATATTATTAAAAATTTTAAAATTAATAAATTCTATCTAAATTTTGACAGCATCTACTTTGTTTATTGAGTTTTTTCACAAATTTTTTCACCTATAAAAGTCATTAATTATCATATATGATATCTATAACACAATATAAGATGTTATACATTTATAATGTTAATAAACCCAATATTGATCAAATAATCAAACCATTGCTATCCTATAATAACCAAATTATTAAAGAGTTGTTAACTTAACACATTGTCCATAATAGATAATACAAATGTCAACCACAACACTTAATATGGTTACTCAAAATATAATATGTCTATGTTTGGATATTCATGAAGATTTTTGCATACTAATAAATATAAAATTCATGTCTTCATTCATTTTGGAAATTGGAATATGGAGATTGAAAATGAGCATCCGAAAAACCAAAGTTCTCCACATCAAGCCCTTCTATAGCCACGCCACCACCATCCTTATCATCTACAAAAATATTGAATATATATCAATAAGAAATCATTTTTGAAGAAAAAATATATAATTATTGAACTTTTATAAATTTAAATATTCTACTAACCAATATGAGAACTTGAAACTTCCACTTCATTTATTGGAATTGACCCTTCTTCATATAGAAGATTTTCAAATTCTTCAACATCTAGCTTTACTGGTTGATCCTCATCAACTATCCAAAAATTGGTCTCATCAATGCATGCATAGTCAATGGGATCATAGATTCTTTTCTTGTTACAGAACCTAAAAAAGAAAAACATATACTTATTCATAATTATGAAAGCTTTTGATGTTCCAATCTATTCATTCTTTTGGTATGTATTCGTTCGAAGACACTCTAATTCCTCTCACATCCAGAAGACGATGCAGTTTGACTTAATATTTGAATGGCCAACTTTTGCAAATGTGGTGCACTGTAACCATGTAGCCTCCACCATTCATCTAGTTACCATTTCACATTTAAAATAAGGAAAAAAAAAACATTAGCAAGTTTAAAATATTAAATAGTAAGTAGGTAACTAATGAAAAAGAACAATGACACTAATAAATGAAAATAATCTTTTACCAGGTTGAAGTACTTCACGTGAAGAATAAGCAAGGTCTCTTCCAAAACTTCCCAATCGATCACGAAGCAACTTCATTTTATTCATTGTATCAAGCTTGCCTTTCAGAACTTTTTGATCAATAACATCCATGACACCTCCAATAATAGTTGGCTTAGTACAAAAGTTTTCCTGATCATACTGGAAGCATGGATTCAACCAATAAGCTACTGAATGAATGCTTTTATTTAGTTGTTGATCCCAACATTGCTTTATAATCTCTATATAAGGCTCGTGTAGTCTTTTGTTGTAGTTAAACAATTTCTTGATGCCCAAATAAACCCTATACATGCCTTTATACACATATCCCATTGGATGCCTCTCATCACAATCAACAATACGCAATAAGAGTATTAGTGGAGACATAAGATTCACAACAATCAAACAGTCATTCCAAAATATATTATCCAAAATGATGGAAACTACAACTTTGCTTTTATTATCCTTGAATATAGAGTCCACAAAGAACTTGCTAGTCACCAAAGCTTGCAAGTCATGTTTATGATCATGAAGACTCTTGAGTGCAATGAATGTAGTAGTAAAGCGAGTTGCACCAGGTCAGAGAATCTCCCTCCATCCGTCTTTTTTTCTCAACCAACTTAACAAAACAACATGATTATAAACAAAAATGATCACCTTTGATGCATGTCTTACAAGTTTAGCAACATGGTCCATCTTACTAATATCCTTAAAGATCAAATTAAGACAATGAGTTGCACAAGGTGACCAATTGATGTGTTTATACTTCTGAGAAATCAATCTCCCAGCGACCACATAATTTGCTGCATTATTAGTCACTATATGAACTACATTGAGTGGACACACCCATTCAATCACCTCATCAAATAATAGAAACAAATTAGTTGCATCCTTGACAATGTCTGAAGCATCAACAAATTTTACAAATGATATTCCTTCAGGACAATACACAAGAAAGTTGATGAATGTTTTTTGTCTATTATCTGTCCAATCATCACCCATTATTGTACACCCAACTTTTGCCCAAATTGCACGATAAGAGTGCACAAGTAACTGAACTTCCTTCTTGGCATCTTTTAAAATATTAACCCATAGTTGATGGTAATTTGGACCCTTATATCCAGGACCAATTGCAAATATAACATCCAACATTGGCTTGAAGTAGAAGGAATTCACAACATTAGTAGAAATGCATGCATCATAAAAGAATCTCCTAACTGCCATATTTGCTCTCCAAATAGCTTATTTCCCAGCTAATACACTCCTCATAGAAGGTTGAGCTCCTTGAGTATTTCTTGGTATAAAATGCTTATCCACTATTGATTTTTTTCTTTTTCCACAACTAGCTGCCATAGGACTTAACATTTCTTGAACCTCTTCTTTACCTTCTGCCATATCCCCTTCAAATTGTGACATATTAGGACCATAAGGATTTCTATATTCATATGATTCTTGGGTTGCTTTCTTGGAATTCACAAACTCTTGCAAGGAATTTTCCATTCAAAATCTGACATTAGGAGGAACCGATTTACATGGACCAATATCTCCTTTCACTTCAGCAAGATTTTGTTTCATTATATGAATACCCCCACATTTTGCAATCATTTTACAATACAAACAAATAAGAGCTTTTCTTCCATTTCCATATCTTTCTTCAGAAATATACTCCCATGTAGGGTTGGTCTTACTTCTAGTTGTTTGTGAATTGGTAGTTGAATCTTGACCAAAGGATGAAGTCAAGTTTGATTCCATTTTTTATTTCTCTATCAAATTAGAAACAAAAATCTCACATTAATCTAGAGAATGAAAGTTATCAACAATTTAATGATTTATAATCAAGTTATCAACAATTTATAAAAATCACATATTAATCTAAAGAATAAAAGTCATCAACAATTGAAAAAAATTAGAAATTTACTTTCAAACCAAACATTTATCTAAAATTTATAATTATTAAATATTATAAAATGTAATTCTTGAAATTCATAATATAATTATTAAATATTATGAGATTTAGATAAGAACAAAAAATCTGAACAGTTGAATATGTATAATGAAGATAGTTAAACAAGATACGGAGGAATGAAACTAAAGTATGTAGGTTGATGCAAACAATGAGACTTAAAATTATATACGTGATGTCACTTGGTCGATGGTGTCTTTAAATAGATACCGAAAAAGTATATTTTTGTAATGCAACTAGATGCAAACCTCCATTCTACATTCAACTCTATTGGAGGTATGAGGTTCAATAATAGTATCGGTCACCAACCAAATGCAACATCATCCTCGATTTTTTTTATGACATGAATCAATATGTAAATTGTTTCCCACACCAACCAAATGCAACATCATGCCTAACTTTTTGTAGTCGGGGTTCCAACGGCAGGGGATGGCTTGCCAGCTTGCAACAACGCAACATGGAAGAGGCGACTCAGGCGACGGTGATCTTGCAACGGTTAATGGAGAGAGATTTTGCACGGTGAAATGGTAGGCGGTGGGAGCCTGTTGTGGCGCATTGAGGGCGGGCGGTAGCAATTGTGGTTTGGAGAGGGAGGGTTTGGAGAGGGAGGTTTTATATCCTCTAAAAGAACATCGTTTTGATGCTGAAAATAAATAAATAAATAAATTGAATGGAACTGGACGGTTCAGAATGAATCGGTCTGTTCGTCCAATTCACAGGTCAGACCGTTGGTTCAGCTGGTCTGATTTCAATTCAACCTATTTTTGGTTTAATTGATTGGATCAGACCGGAATAGTGATCGGCCGACAATCGGACTGACCTGATTTTTTAAACCATGCTTTTATCTAAAGTTAAGTAGAATTTTTTTATTTATTATTTTTCCTCTTTTCTGGCTAGTTTTTCACCACATCCAAACATAAAATATAAGTGAATAAATAAAAACACACGCCCTTTCTCTTAAAATAATTTTTTAAGACACACCTTTTAAAATAATTTTTTAGAACTAAAGATAGAATACCAAACATCTTTACGACGAACACACATTTAACATCATATATGATGGCTTATAAGTGAGCCAATTTTACACATTTTTGGATTAAAACTAGCTTTGAAAATAAAACAAATAATATTTATATGAGAGGAAGAGGTTATTATAAAAGTTATTATAGTTGATATTCGATTCTAATATGGTATTCAATCTATTTAGTCTCATAAAGGATGTCGATTTGTATAACTTTTTAATTTTCTAAGACATAATAAGAATGTTGTGTCTATATAAGGGATGATTGTAATATGTCCTTTTAAATTTTTAGATGTGTTTTAAAACTATAAAAGTTCAGCAAGTTTAGAACAAACGAAATATACATGAAAGAAAGTAGACGTTGTGTCTGCATATGATGATAATTGTATTGTTTCACATCGATTAAGGAAGTTTTTAACGCTATATCATGTAAATGTTCTAGTATTTTAAAGCCAAGAGTCAATTATCTTACAACAAGTATCTATCTAATTCCATAATTTTGTAGGATGAAAGAGGGAATCTTCTATCTAATTTCATAATTCTGTAGGATGAAACGAGGACATTGAACTTGTATGAAAGAATTAGATAAAAAAAGAAAAATTATAAAATATTACCCACCTCACTAGCCATTATGTCACACCCCGGTTTTCAGACTTAACAATTGATACTCAAATACAACATAAGTACTCTAAAAAATATGGGAATACAAAAATTTAAATGCTGAGTTCCTACTTGATTTTGTGTAAAAAGAGAATATGAAAACCTATTATAAAGAAGTATAAATCTTGTATAAAACTTTGTAACTATTAGTTAACAAAATATGATTTGTTTCACAAAAGAACTTGTACTACGATAATTTACATATACCAAAACCCCATGGTTCACTACGGGTAGCCCATACTACAAGTGTACATAACAAATATACATTACATCATTTCTTCAAAAAGATTTGGTCTTTGATACAAAGGCAAAACCTCAAAACACTTTCAATGCGAGCAAACAACATTCAATCAACAGTAAAGCAATGCTCAAGTATTATTTCCAGCATAGGTCTTTTGATAGGCATCTAAAGGTGGAAGGGATAGGGTGAGTTCACAACTCAGTAGGAAAGTTCATAACCATCCTAAACATACCCTTAAAAGCCTTGGATTAAACGTATAATAGCATGCATGATAAACATTTTTATAACCATTAACAAATATGCAATAATGTCAAACATGTATGCATGTATTTGCTGATCTATCCCTGTTTTTCCTCATCCATCATTTCACAACTGATAAACTGCTAACCCCCAACAATGTACACAGCAGATATCAATGTTCCACAAGATACTCAGCCAATATAATAATAATAATTATTCTGGGACTATAACCTAAGGGTAAGTTATCTTGTGTTTTCTAGGACTCATACATAAGGGAAGGACCAACCCCGTGTCTTAAGGGACTAAAACCTAGGGGTAGGACCAATCCCATGCACCCACATTGGAGTGTCTTCCTCGAGGGCTTTAAGGACTTTCACCCAAGGACCCACGGTCCCACATAAACAACATATCAAAGGATAGTGTTTGTAGCTTCACATAAACACTTCCCACCAATCGATTCTCTGGATATCATATGTCATTATTTCATATCCTTCTTGCAATGCAACCACACTATGAACCATTTCCACAACAATGAACCATGAATCTTCATACCAATATATGTTCCGATATCGTTGTAACATTTCAATATAATAAACCGAGATGCAATGATACATTAAAACATTTCATGAAATCATAGAAATGACATGAAATTCCAATAAATGTTTTAAGGAAAGAAATCAGATACACCATGGAACAACATAAAATTCCCTACCTTACACCGACTTCCCCTTTGTGATTCTTCTATGTAGGCGATCTTTTCTTATTACAAGGAACTCAAATGAAACACATAATTTAGGTTTCCTAACCATGAAAATTTATACAATTAAAACTTATGACATTTTCTTTTCTTACTAATTTTTAACAACTTACTGTTGTTAATTTTTAATTCTCATATTCTCTAATCTACAAGGCCATAGGTTTTCAAATCAAATTTGAATTGAATTAAACAATCTTTACAATGCATAATAATATTCCCCAATTTATTACCAAACACTAATTATTTTGATTTTCCTAAAGCCTAAACAATTAACAAGTCCCAAGTGTCCAAATAACCTAATTAATCACATGTTTTACTAATCTATTTTTCAATCAAACCAAACTAAACCAAGATGTAAGCTGATCTTACCATTAATAAAATACTTAAGTTAAAACACTTTAAACCTTAATTAATTCTAATTTTCAACTAAAACATGTTTATAACTAATTATACTCAACTTTTACACAAACTACACCATTAATTTGTTTCAACATGATACCATTAGGAACCCAAATATACCAAAATTACTAAATTAATCAACTTGCTTACCTTAAATCTTTAATTTCTCTCTCTAACCCAAGTTGCTGTAGGTATAATGCTGCAAAACGAGCTACAGACCCTTATAAAGGGGTCTCAATGCAGCCAAATAGGAGGTGGCAGGCCACATGGCTGCCACCAACCCCAACTTTACCAATATTGCAATTCAATCCTCCAAATTAACCAATATTAAACCTACAATTACCCATTAGTCCTTTAGGTTTTCATAACTCTAATAAGTCCCTAAAAATCTAATAAGCATGCTTAAGTCATTAACCAATCCCACTTAATCTTAATCAAAGTTTAATTTATAATTAAACAAGATTAACATTAAACTAGTTTAACCATAGCATATTTAAAGTTAAGTAGTAAGATAATTATTATTACTTATTTAATTCATTAGTGATAGGTATTACACATTACCTTTACGGAGATAAAGGCTATCATGAGGTTAAGACATACTACACATTCTAGATAAAAAAATATTCATTTTACAAGTCTCCTTTCCTATTTATTAAGCTTCCTTGAAAAGGGCTTCCTAGACACTAAAGTCAACCTTTGAAAGGAAAAACACAACTTTTGATAATATCTGGATAGAGGTTTGAGTAGAAATAGAACCCCTATTTCCAAACCCATTTATCCAAGTTTAGGAAAACTTTACTAAAGCGTTGATCATGAGGTTTCTCTATACAATATTCACTTGCCTGGCACTGTTTCTTCTAGTGTATGAAAGTTATATGAATTGAGTCTTTACGAGGAAAACATATAATGAAACCTAAGAATGATGATACAAAGAGTAGAAAAATAAAGTACAGAAGGTGGGAAGCCATGAAAATTTTACACTCAACTTAGGGGTGTTCTTCATTTGCATAATCCTTGGAGCAATTCAGCGAACAGCCCCTGATTTTCAATCCATGATTAACCAATATGCCAACCTGAGTTGCAGATACTCCAGCAACTTACAGTCTTCAAAGGATCGTCCAGTCCAATCCTGGGCTGTTTCGGAACTCATTTTGCCAACACAAGATGCCATTGAGTAGGGTTCTTGTGAAGGTGGCTGTGCAGATTGTTGGAAGTCTCAGTGTCAAGCTCTCACTGGATTCATTGGCTGCTGTTCTGGTGAGCCAATGGGAACTCTATGAGAATGATGAAGGATGATCCCTGTGCCTCTCTGAGATACTGAACTGTGCCGTTCATGATCTTCACTAGCTTTTGGTTAATGTATAGGCCAAGACCTTCCCTTGATACACCCTGTCTGTGGTGAAACATCTGTTGGATCAAGTCTTCTGGGATCCCAGGTGCTGGATGGGCAATCCTGCCATTATAGCCAGTATCGGATTCAATGTTTTATGACATATGGCGATATTTAGAAATGTAAATGACAAATACCACATCTACTCACAAGAAGAGAAAGTATATGGAAAGAGACAACAATCCCCACATGCAGGTAGGAGAACTTGAACCGAGACTTCTAGTTAATTAGAGTTTTGATACTATATTAAGCTATTAATTTTGTTTAAGCTATGTAGAACAGTAGGCCAAGTTGGTGAAGTATTAAATCATTCGTAAAGAAAAATAAAAACATATTGAAAGGTTTAAATGAGAATTACCGAAATTCAAGATGTACAATGTGAACCTTTGTCCCTATAGACTCCCTTCTTGGAATTACTCTGAGTGCAACTGATGATCCTTCAAATGCAGGGGTGAAGAGAAGCGCATTTGTTAAGAAATCTGAAAGGACTTGTTGAAGCCTCAAGTTGTCACCATACAAAAACATGGACGACACTTCAGCAGGTGAATCATAAATGATCTCCACCCGACGCTCCCGGCTCAGAATCATCGCTTGACTTATGACAACCTCCAAAACTTCCCCTAGGTTAAACTCAGCAGAATTCAATTCCATATAGCTGAAAATGGGTATCACATGGATCAAATGTTGTTCAAACATTTCCAAAAGTACAAGGAAGAAAGCAATAAAGATACAATGCAAGAAGGTTAGCTGCTAATGGTGCATGCCATGAATAAAACAACAAAAGGAAACAAATAAAAAGGAAAATGCAACATAATATGATTTCAAATACACTGATTCTTATATAAGATACATGAAGTAATAAAATATACAAGTTAATCAGGAAGAAAAGACCATTCAAAGACCATAACAAATAAATTTGCTGCATTACTCAAGCAGATAGACAAGAAATGATGAACATCCTCAAGAAGAGTGCATGGGGTTGATTATTATCAAATTGTGTTAACTATATTAGGTTTCTCAGTTTTGTGATTCAATAAACGGTCTAACCTGCTTTCTTTCTTTGTAAGTTTATGTTTTTTTTTCATAGCTGATGTTATTAGAGTTGCAGTCATATCAAGCCAACCATTTGGATCAGCAAGATAAATCCTGCTCGATCACTCTAGCCTCTGCCAAAAAGCTATTATCTTCCTCTGAAGGCATAAGATCTTAAAAACATTCTACTGATTCGATGATGCCCCTTATCATTCTTTAGAAATGTATCCCAGCCATCCTCGCACTGTTCTATTTTCAATCCCAACAGTCCAAGTTCTAGAGACGAACAAGAATATGGTTTCCAAAACATTTTATCAAATGTTTGAGATGATTTGAATTATTTCACTCAAAATAATTCAAATATCATCAGACTTCTAGGAAAGAACTCATCATGGGTCACATCTACAGCTGCTCCATGCAGTTAACATCTATATTAGCCGTTTCATTGATGGCAAGAGGGAAAATTGTTTAGCAATAACCTTAAGTATGTAAACAAGCATAGAAATAAACACTACAGTTGAAAGACCATACCATTCCTCAATGCTCTCGAGATCAGTGTCATCAACGATCTTTGTTAATTGTTCTTGACACATCATGCTTGTCCTCAGGAATTTTTTCTGGTCTTGACTTAACTCAGATGAGTCCATCAGATTCTGAATGAACATTATTCCATTTAAAGGCTTCCTGATCTGCTGACGAATATATGCCAATTTCTTGAGGCTATCAGCTGCAGCCTGTTCCGATATTCTCTGCACCTGCATGGCGTGTTGAAGTTCAGGACTAGCCACGTGCAAAAAGCACAAAACCCCAGTGATCTTTCCCTCTGCATCAGTCCTTTTGTTTGCAGAAAGTAATGCTTCAATGTATTTACCGTGCTGATCAAAGAACCCAAATAACAATTTCTGTGCATCCTGACCTGCAATGGCTCCATTTAGTAATATCCTGAGCTTGGTTAATGTGTCATGATCTTTAACCTGACAACCAAAATTATTGACCGTAAAAACCTCCCCGAGAAGCATCCTATCAGTGGCTTCTTCTCTCTTCAGACCAGACAAGTTTTGCATTGCATCATTCCATTCCAAGCATCGACCATGCTCGTCCATCATAAAAATGGGAGGAATTAGTGCGGATGGGTTCCGCACAATTCCAACATAATCACCTTGGATACGAGTATATTTGTCCATAACCATCTTTTGCCCTGTGATATCTTGCCCAACGAAGCAAACCCCTACGACATTATCCTTTATGTCTCGGCTACAACATGCATTAACTACCAATATAACAGGGCCATTGTTTTCCTGGGGACCAAATGTCTTGAGTTTGATCTCAACATTTTGCTCCTCTATACCTGCCATTTACTGTGAAATCAGATTGAGATCCCTCATGTATGTCTCAAAAAGAACAGAAAAATATAAAGAATGATGTACAGAAGTGGGAGAGGTGGAACTCAACAAGCAAAGTTCAATTATTTTGAACTTCAAATAGTGATGTTCGTAATAGCAGAAAGTTCAATTGACCAAAGCTACGGTATCTGCCTTCTTCTTCATAAGTAAATATGACAATAAAAAAATGAGCATCACAAAGGGGAAAACTATAATGTCTGCCTTAATTTGACGAGCTGGGCATGTAGTGGGTACAAATCTAGAATAAATTATACATCTACTCACAAGAGCAAAGGATGTAGTTCCATCTCCTTAAAAATAATTTTCATGAGATTGGCACAAGCGGCATTCATGCAAATATAAAGTCAAGCCCAAGCAGTGAGCCTGTTTAGTCTATTATGTTTAATATTCAGAAGCGTGAAAAAAGCCCATGTATACACCTTATGCCAGATGCTCATATAACTTGAAAAACTCAACCTTCTACCGAGCAATATATTTCTTATTCCCTACATATAAGTGTACAGGTAAAAAAAACATCCAACAGAAAAACTATCTGATCATGATCAAGTCACACATTTAAACCTAAGATTGAAAAAAAAATGTTCAGAGGAACAAATTCAAAAGAAACCTAGCACCACTGTACAAATTTCTGAGTGTAAAAGACAAAGATTTGCAGATATGACATAATTCGCAATTAATGACCTAAAAGCACAAATGTAAAGTTTAGTGACACCTTGCAATGCCATGGAGAGCATCTTCTTCACCATGTCGGCTGAATCATTCTCAACAAGATCAATTAAGGGCATGCCAATGGCTTGCTGCATGATCAATCCTGTTAGCTCGGCCGCTTTGTTATTCCACCCATTTATGCAACCAGCGGCATCAACAGCCAGGATGGGAACAGAAGCTGTTTCAATAAGACGAACCATTTCATTTGTGACTATGCGCAAGTCATCAGCCATTTTTATGCTGGCATCAACTGATGGAACATTCACAATCATTTTAGAGTCATCTGCGCTCTTATCCTGCAAGGAGCCTCTCAATATCAGCTGCAAGGAATGGATGGCATCCATTTCCACATCTTCCCAAGGTAGGCTCCGCCGCTTTACCACCTCCAGAAAAGCCTTGAATGAGGATCTAGGGTGCATCTTTCTCCCATCATCCTTATCATCAGGATCATGTTTTGCACCACCCCACTTAATCTCTTTTGCCGTGTGGGACCGGAACCAAAAAAGGAAATCGTTTGAATTAATCTTAACGGCAGCAATCCCACAAACTGCATCACCAAGAACTAAGGCAGCTGGGTAGCCAGCTTCCATCAGGCTATCAGTACTTAAGCCTGTACTCCCACTGTGGTACTCAAGAAGCCACTCAACTATATCTCTAATCTGTGCCTCTGTAGGGGTGACCCCAAGCAACCAAAATTTCTTCTGGTAGTAGAGCGCAGCTCCATCACACCTAACCAGGTCCATCACATTAGGTGATTGAGTAACAATTCCTACAGGTGCATCTCTAAGGAGCATGTCGCAAAGCACGGTTTGTGTCTGCAAAATATGCTTCTCCTTCATTTGGGCAGCTAGCTCCATTTCCTTGCTAATTTGTACACCAAAAACTTGAACCAAAAACTCACAGGCATACCTCAAAGGGAAAGGAACAAACCTAGGGCTTGTATTATGGCAAACCACCAAGCCCCACAATTTTCTTCCCTTTTGTTGCTCACTCTCTGTATCATCATCTTCCTCATTGATGGTCACAGACATCACAAGCGATGCAACCGAACCCATATTCGCCATGTACTGTGCATGACACCCATGAGGAGATCTCAATGTGGATCCACAGAGGCTCAATGGCTGAGCTAATCTTTTGTTTTGAATAACTTTAACAGGCGGGGCCAAACAATCACATATCATCCTAACCTTATTTTTCATGAAGAGGAATCTTGAAGCTTGTGGTATATCAGTAGCTGGGTAATGCAAACCAAGATAGGGTTCCAAGTCGGGTTTGCGGCACTCTGCAATAACTTCCCCATGCTCATCCTCATGAAATTTATACACCATCACTCGATCATAACCCGTTAATTCACTCGCTTCCTTGACTAACACGTCACATAACAGTGATATATTCCCACTTGGCAAAGATTGCAATCTTGAAATGGCTTTGGCAGCAAGCTTATATGACTTTAATGCCCCAGCCGCTGTAATTGGCACATCAGCTGGATTCACTGGCTCCAAATCTATAATTAACCCTACATCAATTCGGTGCAGAATTGCATAGAAGGGCTTACCGGAGTTTCTACAATGGACCAATATGGGATTGAGGAGATTGACTTCCCCAAAATTGGCTGCTTTCTGCAAGGCAGCTGCCCCCGAGGATCGAAAGAGTGTCCGAACATCTGTTCCAATTGCCAAGGCCTCTTGCTGCTCAATGCTTGGAACAGCATGTGGGGCTAAGTCCAACATTTCAGGGGCATTTTCGCTGTAGGCAAGAACTGTGAGATTCTGCTCATCAACCGCAATCATGCAGCCAAATGGTTGGATCAGGTTTCCCCTCTGCATCTTTTGGAGGTAGGCTGAGACCGTAGAAGAGGGGACATCACCAGTGGAACTTGAGATATTGAAGTCAATTGAAGCAGAGTAATCAAAATGACGTTCAGACTCCTCAAAGTTCACATGAAGCTGGGCATCAATTGGGGTCTGTGCCACCACACGGGCGCCATGTTTTGATCGAGCAGAGCTGCTCCTAGAACAATTCGTCTTGTTAGTAGACTTTGAGGACATCTTTTCTTCTCCCACCAGCTCCTTTAATCAATCTGATCCATGAAACTGGAGTAGTAATACGAAACCTTCCACCATAAAATCCCAAAGTATATACTCCAAGAAGAAAAAAAAACAGAAGAATATCACAGAAGAGAAAAACCAAAATCAAATCCAAAGCCCAAACAAATTAGTTCCTCTCTATCAAGTAGAATCTACGGGACCCAGGAATCATCATGAAAGGGGTAATAGTGAAACCCACCACAAAACATAAAAGAAATCCCTTTCCTTTATCGCCAGAGCCCATGTAGCCATTCAAAGCTCGATAAAAGGAAGTTGATAATTCACAGAGTACGCATGATTCGATTCTCAACAGATAAAGGCACCAAAGTAAAGGGAAAGAAAAGGGTCAACAAAAACGGATTCTCCAAGAACATCAATAAAGTGGGTTCTCCTTATTGCCTCCAAAAAATCCCTCCATAAACAATGAAGAACTACTACCCAGATAGTCAAATCATACAAACCCAGATTGCATAACTTCAAAATCTATTGAGACGCATCCACAGAATCGCTTTGCATTGCCTAATTCCACTGAGCAGCAACTTATATCTCCGTTCTCTTCAGTACCTCCATAAGCCCCTTTGGACCCTCAAGAAACAAAACCCAGATAGATACGCCAAAATCACCAGTGACCCATTACTCAAATTCTTCAACCCTCACACAGAATTCAAGTAATCAAAACCGTTTCTTCCAACCCATACCTGAAACGTTCATACCTGAGGGGATAAAACCTCAAACCCCCAAACCAAAACAGAACACAGAGCTCCAAAAAGACCGAATAAATAACCAAAAGAAACTGACAGAGTTGCGAGTGTGTAACTGACCATCAAATTTGCAAGACATGGATCAGCAACACGTGAACCCACCTGATTTCTGAAGCTGACCCATGAACCCTGAAGCTCGAAACTTGCAACCAAAATTAAACAAAGATGAATCTGAAGATTGAAGCCACTATCTTATTCTCATGGAATTTGTTTCATAGTGTGTTTTTCTGGTAAACTACTTTCCAATTTTCCACTTAATAGTTAAACGAGGAGACTTGGATTGCTTACTTCAAATGAGGCAACGGAGAGGTGAATCCTTGTCGGATATGGCCTTGGGAAAGAGACTTCTACACTGTTGAGTAATACCCTCATCAATCTTCCTCTTTTGCTTCATGAAAACGATAAATTGAGCATGAATGGCTTTGAATTTATTACGCACAATTACATCACGTTTGTTTGGATTGTATGAAAAATAATTCAACTTCTCAGACCTTTTCAGTTCTGCTGCTTCATCATAAATGTTTTAAATATATTTTTATATTATTCTATAATTTATAATGAAATTCACACCCTATAACAAAATTCTACTTGCATTTATTAGTGATGAATAAGGGGTAAGAATTAAAGTTTTTTTAAAAGAAATTAAATAAAAATAAAATATTTTCTATTACTTAAAATATCATTTTTATAGAAATTATGTATAATTTAAATTTTATAAATTATTTTAAATATATATTAATTAATTAAAATTATTAAAATAATTTATTTATATAACATGTTATCAAAAAAATTATAAATAGTGAAGGAATTTCTAGAAGTATGTGTATAAAATTATTAAAACATACGTCTACCGTACGTCTTCTTTAAAGAGAAAAGGAGACTTCTTTTTCAGTGCTCAATGAAATGACTGATTTGGCCCGACGGTACGGAGCTTTTGGGCACGGGGAATGCGAGGTCTTGTTTGGTAATTTAATAATAAAAAAATTATTCTGGAAAGTAGGTGGTCCCAAGGCTGCGTGAAAATGGCTGACGGCACGTGGGTGGATGACGCGTGGCGGAATAAGGACCACAGGTTGTGTGTGGGGCTGATACGGATAGCGAAGACACGTGATCTTGCCACGTGGCTAACGTACCTTCTTTTTTCTCATGTCTCAACAAATGGGGAGTATGGATTTAAATTTGCAATGTGTTGAGGAAAATAATTAATAAATAATTTACAATATTCAATAATCGGAAAAGTTATCGATTTACAGTTCACTAGTTGGACGAGCGGTCGAATCACGATCGAACCGGTGATGTCATAAATATATAATTTATAAATTATTAAAATTTAAAATAATTATAAAAATAAAAATAATAATTTATATATTATTTTAAAATTAAAATTTTATTTGAAAATTAGAAAATTATTTTCAAATTATAAATTTAAATTAAAATCATAATTTAAATTTAAAATTCATTTTAAAATTAAAAAACTCATTTTAAAATCAAGAATTTATTTAAAATTGTAATATTTTCATTAATTTAAAAAGCATAAGTTTTAAATATCATAAAATAAAAAATAATAAATATAAAAAGAAATAAATAGTAATGAGATAAGGTAAAAAATAATTTTAAAAAAAATCTGGAAGAACTGAAGAAGAGAGGAGATGAGCGGGCAGTGGGGTTTTCGGGGATGGGTTTCCACTTCCAGCGCAGGGTGGGGGGCTTCCAACGGACACTTCCAACGTCGGGTGGGAGTTTTCCGATGGGCAAAAAGGGGAAAGCTTTTCGGCTTTTCTAGTGCAAGGGGTTCCAACACAGGGGAGGAGAGTGCTTTCCAGCATGGGGGGTTCCTACGAGCAAGAAGAACTTTTTCGGCGCGAGCAAACAGGGGGTGGTGGTGTTCCAGCGGGGTTGTGGGCTGGCTTTGCAAGAGTGGCGGGGGTCCTAATGGCAAGGCTTTTCCGGCGTGGGGACAAGGAGGGTTCCAACGGGGTTGCCAGGAGGGTTTCGACGGAGAAGAAGAGTTTTTCCAGCGGGGTGGCTTTGCAAGTGGGGTAGGGGTCTCGCCGGAGGGGAAAGACGACAATTGAGGAAAAAAAAAAAAAAAAAAATTGAATCGGACAGTTCATCCAGTTCGTCGGTCGAACCATCGGCTTAACTGGTCCAATTCCAGTTTGACCATTTTTCGGCCCAATTGACCGGACTGGATCGGAATCGTGACCGACCAACAGTCGGACCGGTCGGTCTGGTCCAGTTTTTAAAACCATGATAATTTAAGTAAATGGGTTTGATAATTAATTGAACCTATTAATTAGAACTTGTTTGGATCTCGAAATCTTATGATTAAAAAAAAAACTTAATATAAACCTTAGAAAAATATATATATTTTTTTTAAAAAGAAAATTTTTATTGGAAGCAATATAAAAAAAAAATTCATAGTTATTGAAACTTCGAGAATATTAATATTGTTTTATAAAAACCTTGACTTTTGTTTTAACTTCGACCTAACGTTACCATCAATAATGTGAAGTTATTCTAAACGAGGCTTTAAAAGTATATTAATAAAGATAATAAAATAATTATTGTAAAACGAGGATAAATGCAACACAAGTCAAAAGTAGTAGAGATAAAATATATATTACTTTAACAATATATATAAGGGTAAAAATGAGTCAAAGAAGAGAGTTGAGAGAAAAAGAGAAATTTCTTTTTTACTTAGGGATGCATATTATAGGGGATGGAAAACCCTTTTATAGGCTTTCCAAATGACTTCCATTAATATTCCCAATAATGAATATTAATGAAACTCATAAATAACATTAATGGTTTCCATTAATGAGTATTAATGAAAGTCATAAATAATACTTAATTAACATTTATTATAATTAATGTAGTGACATTCATTACTTCAGTTATAGCACTCCCCCTTGGATGTCCACCACATTCAAGAATATGCCTAATTAAAACCTTGCTAGTAAAAAGTTCTATGGGAAAAACCTAGTAAAGGAAAAAGAATACAATATTCTTATAATTCTTTAAATTGCTCTTGGTATGTTAGGACTGCCTCGTTAAAAACCTTGTCAATAAAACCCAGTAGGACAACACCTGGACGAAGGAAAAAAGAGTATAACATACTAACACCTTTTTACAAGCATACTCACCTTCATGTTGATATCCTTGAGTTGATGCATTCCAATCCTGTGTATTAACTTCCTGAATGTTGAGGTTGGCAATGATTTTGTGAATAAATATGCTAGATTATCACTTGAGCGTATTTGTTGCACATCAATTTCACCACTCTTCTAGAGTTCATGTGTATAAAAGAATTTTGGTGAAATGTGTTTAATTTTATATCCTTTAATATAACCCCCTGTTATTTGTGCAATGCATGTAACATTATCTTCAAATAATATTGTCCAATCACTTTTGATAGAGAAGAGTCCACATGATTCCCAAATATGTTGGATCATAAATCTTAGTCATATACATTCACAGTTTGCTTCATGAATTGTCAGTATTTCTGAATGATTTGATGATGTGGTCACTATTGTTTGTTTGACAGATCTCCATGAAATAGTAGTACCATTACAATTAAACAGATATCCTATTTGTGACTTGCCTTTATGTGGATTTGAAAGATATCGTGCATATGCATATCCAAGCAATTGTTGCTTTGATTCCCTTGAGTAAAATAGACCCATATCAGTAGTTCCATAAAGATAACATAATATATATTTGATACCATTCCAATGTCTTCGAGTTGGAGCAGAATTGTATCTTGCTAATAAATTGATAGAAAAAACAATGTCTGGATGTGTATAATTGGCAAAATACATAAGTGCACTTATAACACTAAGATATTGTACTTCAGGACTAAGTAATTCTTCTTTTTTTTCCGCAAGGACGAAATGAGTCATTTTTCACATCAAGTGATTAGACAACCATTGGAGAACTTAAATGATGCACTTTATCCATATAAAAACGCTTCAAAACTTTCTTAATGTATGTTGATTGATGTACTAAAATTCCATTTGGAAAATGCTCGATCTGCAGGTTGAGACAAAATTTTGTTTTTCCAAGATTTTTCATCTCAAATTCATTTTTCAAGTAATTTGTTGTTCTTGTGAGCTCTTCAGGAGTTCCAACAAGATTTAAGTCATCAACATACACTGTAATAATTGCAAATTCGGTTTTTGATTTCTTAATGAGGATGCATTGGCATATAGGATTATTCACATACCCTTCTTTTAGCAAGTATTCGCTAAGACGATTGTACCACATGCATCCAGATTGCTTTAATCCATACAAGGATCGTTGTAACTTGATTGAGTACATGCTACGAGGCTTTGTACTATTTGCTTTAGGCAATTTAAATCCTTCAAGGATTTTCATGTATATATCATTATCAATGGATCCATATAAATATGTTGTAATAACATTCATGAGACGCATATCCAGTCATTTTGAGACTACCAAACTAATTAAGAAACAAAATGTGATTACGTCCATGACGGAAGAGTATGTTTCCTAGTAGTCAATAGCAGGTCTCTACGAGAAACCTTGTGCTACTAATCGCACTTTATATCTTATGATCTCATTATTCTCATTACGCTTTCATACAAATACCCATTTGTACCTAACATGTTTTACATCTTTAGGTGTTTGGACTACAGATCCAAAAACTTCTCGTTTTGTTAATGAGTTTAACTTTGCCAGTATAGCTTCTTTCCATTTTGACCAATTATTTCTATATCGACATTCTTCCATATTTCGTGGTTCGAGATCTTTATAATTTCTTATGATATCGGAGGCTACTTGGAAATAAAAAATATTGTTAATAATAATATTATTTCAATTCCATTTTTCTCCCGTGTGTACATAATTTACTAAGATCTCACAATTTTCAGGTATCTATACCTTTTCAGGGGTTTCTTGTTCAATATGTGCTCTTCAGGGGCTTTCTGTATTATTTTTGCCTCTTTTGGGGCTATAGATTTATCACTTTTAAATTGATCAGTCATTTTGATGGTCTCTTCTAGAGTGCCAAGTTTTTCTTGAGTTCTCATTTTTTGGGGAGTTACATCATTTGAGCAGACAGGTCTACCACGCTTCAGGCGTATCTTAAATTCATTTGTTAATTGTCCTACATGGACATCAATCCGTGCTAGAGTATTTGAAACCGGGATATGTGACTTTGTCACTTTTTTGTATCAATGAATGCATTTGGTAATTGATTTGCAAGATTTTGCAAATGAATGATCCTTTGAACTTCTAGTTCACTTTGATTTGTATGAGGATCAAGATGGGTCATAGTAGATGTCTTCCAACTAATTTCTCATCATTCTTTAGGAATCGAATTTTCTCTCCCTAATGACGGGAAAACATTCTCATTAAAATGAAAATCTACAAAGCGGGTTGTAAAAACATCGTCTGTCAAAGGTTCAAGATATCTTATGATAGATGGAGAATCAAAACCTACATAAATCCTAAGTCTTTGTTAGGGACCCATTTTAGTGCGTTGTGTAGGTGCAATTGGTATATATATTGCACAACCAAAGATTCATAAATGAGAGATATTTGTTTTTTTTCTAAGCACAAGTTGTGAAGGGGAGTATTCATGGTAAGTTGTAGGTTGAATACGAACTAAAGTTGTAACATGCATAATAGCATGTCCCTAGGCGGAAGTAGGTAATTTGGTTTTCATTAGTAATGATCGAGCTATTAATTGGAGACGTTTGATGAAGGATTCTGCTAAACTATTTTGGGTATGATTATGAGCAACATGATGCTCAATATTTATCCCTATTGACATGCAATAGTCAATGAATATTTGAGAAGTAAATTCGCTAGCATTATCAAGATGTATTGTCTTAATTGGATAATCTGGAAATTGTGCTCGTAATCTTATTATTTGTGCAAGGAGTCTAGCAAAGGCAATGTTACGTGTAGAAAGGAGACAAACATGTGACCACCTAGTAGAAACATCTATTAAGATCATAAAATAACGAAATAGTCCACATGGTGGATGGATAGGCCCACATATGTCCCCATGTATTCTTTCTAAAAGACTGATGACTCAAATATGACTTTAGTAAAAGATGGTCTGATTATCAATTTACCTTGTGAGCAGGCAGCACATGAGTATTCATTGGGTGAAAGAATCTTCTGGTTCTTTAGTGGATGCCCATGTGAGTGTTCAATTATTCAACACATCATTGAAGACCTTGGGTGACCTAGCTTGTCATGCCAAAGGACAAAAACTTTTAGGTTGTTGAACTTCTGGTTTACGACAACATATGATTCAATAGGCTTTATAGTTGTATGATAGAACCCAGAGAAGAAAGTCGAGAGTTTTTCCATTATAAGTTTATGGCCAGATATAATGGAAGTAATGTAAAGATATTCTACATTATCTTCATTCATAATTTCAATATGATATCCATTTCTACAGATATCTTTAAAATTGAGCAAATTTCTTTTGGATTTGCTAGAATATAAAGCATCATTTATATGGAATCTATTTCCATTTGGTAGTGTTATGTTTGCTTTTCCAGAGCCTTCAACTAAGTTTGTAATACCATATATGGTACTTACATTAGCTTTTATTAATGTCAATTTAAGGAAATATCTTTTATCTCGAAAAATTGTGTGCGTGGTTGCATAGTATACGAGACATACATCATCCTTATTCATCTTGAGACTAAATAACACATGGATTTCAGATATAACTAAAAAAAACAAGGAATAATGTAAATAATAAAAGAAAATCAAATGACATAATAATATATTATTTGATATATAAAGTAACATTAATCAATGTTAATCTTCTCATCATTTATTAAATGGTATATTTTTTCATTAGGACCTCTAAAGAAATCAACGTCATAGTAGGTTAGGTCCAATTCATCACCATCAGTAAAGTTCATCTATCTCTTTTCTTTTTGCTTTTATTGATGCTTGGCAAAGGTCCACCAAATGTTTGGGCATACGACAGGTACGCGAACTGTAACGCCCAAGTTTTTTTTTAGGGGCAATTTAGGAAAATATTAATAATATTAAATTAATTAATTATTTATTTTAATAAAATGGAAGAATTGTGAAAATATAATTTTACGAATAATACCCTAGGTATAAATTAGAATTTTGTTCTTCCTCTTCTTTTCTGAATCGTGTTCCTGTTTGTAAAGAGTTCATAAGAACGTAAGATTGGAGTCGGATTTCAGGGTTTGAAGAACAGATCTCTATAGGTAAGATTCTAACCCCTAGATTAATATTTTAAATCCCTTAGTTAATTTCAAACATATTAGATACTTTTTGGAAAATCCAAATCTAGGTTAGGGTTTGTTTATTTAACTTTTAGATCAAAATGTTTGAAAATTTGCAAGTATAGGTTGATTTATTGATGAAGATAGGAAAATTTCAAAAATTTCATTGGAATAGAAAAATAAATAAATAAATTTAAAATGAAAAAAAAATCAGAGGAAGAAAAGAAATTTTAGATTTATATAATAAATAAATAAGTCGTTTGTGGAGGCTTTAGATTGAAAGGAAAATAAATAAATAAATAAACAACAATGGGAATGTGTGGATCCGTTGGGTGTGGAGTGTATGTTTTCTTATTTAATGTTTAATGGTTGGTGTGTGCTGGAGATGGTAGGATAGGTGTGGAAAGTGAGGTTTTGAAAAAAAAAAAAAAAACATGTGGTAGAATAGTGATTAAAAAGAAAATGTGGAAATCATGGAGACATACTGTGTGTGGGTTTGGTTATGTGGTTGAAAAGTCAATGACTTGTGATATTGAGGGTGAAAAAGAAAAAGGATATATTGAGGATTGTGGGATAATCTTATTAAAATATGAAGTAGGTCCTAGGAAAAGTTGGAATAAATAATTAAAGAAATAAATTCTTATGTAAAGTGATGAAAGAGATTATTGTAAATAAACATTTTTAGGAAATTCAATTTAGTTTAGGAAAGAGAAATAAATTATTGAGGATAAATTGTTATTGGTTAAAAAGTTGGAAAATAATTTTTGTAATAATAATATTGACTTTAAAAAAATAAAATAATAAAATAAAATAAAAATAAATAAATAAATTCTAGGATTCCCAAACCTATTTTAAATGAATAGTCAATAGTGTTGATAATACCTTTTTGTTATGTTAGGTGAGAAGTAAATTTTGGGGCCAAACTTTTCAAGATTTGGAGTGCTTATTTGAGGTAAGGGAAATTAATGTAGTTGTTAAAATTTTTTTTGAAACAATTTTAAATATATATATATATATATATATATATATAGATACATTATTTGAAAACATTTGAGTTATATTACGTTATATGCATGGATCAAACCTGTTTTGCATGAAAAGTATGTTAGAATTTTATATTTTGTTTTTGACAAATAAATGTGGAGATATTATATGTTGTAAATTTGAATAAATGAAATAAATATTTGACTCTGGTTTGTTTGGCCCTTGTCAACGGGATATAATAGTTGACTTTTGGTCATTGTCAATGGGATATAATAGTTTACCTTTACATTTCTTGGTGGGGAATGTAATTAATTTGAATTCCAGTTTCTAGGGGTTTTGGTTAGAGGTTACTAGTACTAGCAGTGTTTGGTTCCGTCCACCTTAAAGGAACAATTTGAGGCTAGCCACCCATTTGAAAAGTCCCACCTAACTGGGCACCCTTTGATGTTTGATGACCAGAGTAAATAAATTATTGGAATGTTTTGAACGAATTTGATATGAAAATGTTTGAATAAAAAATAAATGCATATAGTTAGAAATTTTGAATGTATTGGCAAAAAAAAAAAATATATATTAACTCACAGGTTTATGAAAATGATTAATTACAATATCTCTTATTTTGTAAGTGAGTTTGAAATATCTGATCCATGGACTGCATTAATGTTCCTTATTGGGCTGTGAGCTCATTCCTATTTGTTGACTACTTTTCAGGTACCCTTAGTTCGAGTGATGAGTGATGGCTAGGTTAAGGAATGATCATCATTAGGATTTGACTTAAGATTTTATGTTGAATTTTGTTTAACTGTTAGTTATGTTCATTTGGATCTTTTGGTATTTGGAAGCTATTTGAATATTGATCCTTTAAATTTTATGTTAGTTCAAAGTTGAGTTTTGGAGATTTTGAAATTTGTTTTAGTACTTGAATTGTTTAAGTTTGCAAATATTTGGACAATGGATTTGGATAGTGGATGTTTTAGTTAACAAAATCGAATTTTGAGGATTTTAGATTTTGTTCCGCTACTCTGAATAGGTATTTGGTAATTGATAACTTCCGATTACAAGATAATTGTTTGGGTCAGGTTACATTGTAAGCCTTCGGGTTTGAAGTGTGAAATGACCGTCATGCCCTTGGAGTGGGTCTTGGGGCGTGAAAGAGTGGTATCAGAGCACTAGGTTGTGATTTTTATGAGAACTTGTGTAGTTTACCTTTGGGAATAGATGAGTGACACATTAGTTTAAGTTTCAAATTCATCTAGTCCGATTCCTTTTATTCCTTACAATTCTGATTTGCTTATTTGACTTCTTAGTGACTAATTTAGTTATACCTGTTGCTTTATAGAACACCATGCCACCAAGGAGACTTGCATCTTCCCAAAACAGTCAGGCTAATGATGATATACCTCTTCCACCTAAGGCTTTGCCCCTTATGAGTACTGAAGAGATTTATAGATATTTAGGGACTTTGGTTAGCTTGGTTGAGCGTCAAGCTAGAGCTATTGGAAATAATGGTCAATGACAATCCTCATCTACTAGAGGTAGCTCCTTTGACGACTTTAAGAAGTTGGGTCCCCCTTACTTTTCTGGTACTTCATATCCAACAGAGGCAGAGGCTTGGATTATGAAGATAGAGAAATTCTTTGATGTCATTGATTGTTCTGAGGAGCAAAAAGCCTCATATGCAGCATTTATGCTAGACAAAGAGGCAGACCATTGGTGGCGCATGACTAAAAGGCTTTTGGATGATCAAGGACCTATTGTTTAGAGACAGTTTAGGGAGGTTTTTTATAAGAAGTACTTTCCTGATAGTGTTCGATGACAAAAGGTGGGAGAGTTTGTCCGTTTGGAATAGGGGAATTTGACTGTGGCCCAGTATGAGGCTAAGTTTACCGAACTATCACGTTTTGCCCCACAGTTGATTGCTACAGAGGAGGAAAAACAGTAAAGTTTCAGGATAGACTGAAACCTTATCTGAAGAATAAGATATCAATTCTGAAACTTAGTGTTTATTCAGATGTGGTAGACAGAGCCCTTATTGTAGAGAAGGATAATGAAGAGCTTCACCAGTATATGGAACAACAAAGGAAGAGGAATAGAAATGATGGTGCTCATAGTAACCAAGCACATAAGAGGTCTGCTCCAAGTAGAAATCAGAATAAAGGAAAAGCGACACAAAATTTAGATGGGATTTGTGAAACTTGTGGCAAGAAGCATGGGGGTAGGCCATGCTATAGAGAGACAGGAGCTTGTTTTGGTTGTGGAAAACAGGGACATATGGTTCGGGATTGTCCAGAGAGTAGGAAGTTTGTATTTGGGAAGCCTAAGGAGGAGAATAAAGAAGATAGACAAAAACGCAGGGCTCAAGGGCGAGTATTTGCTATGACTCATAGAGATGCTCAAGCTACATCTGATGTAGTGACAGGTACTCTTCGAATCCACACCTTATTTGCTAGAGCCTTAATTGATCCTGGATCAACGCACTCTTTTGTTTCTGTATCTTTTGCTGATTTGTTGGGTATGCCGATTGATAACATGAACTTTGATTTATTTGTTGCTACTCCTTTGGGAGATTCTGTTGTGGTTAATAAAATAATTAGAGATTGTTGTGTGATGATTGGGTATAGAGAGATGACAGTTGACTTAGTACTTCTTGAGCTCCGGGATTTTGATGTGATTTTGGGAATGGATTGGTTAGCTTCATACCATGCATCTATTGATTGTTTTGGGAAAAAAGTGACGTTTAGCATTCTTGGTCAGCTTGATTTTAGTTTTGAGGGGAAGCATGTAGACAAACCATTGCGTATGATCTTAGCCTTGCTGCTAGTTCTTTGCTTAGGAAAAGTTGTTAAGGCTTTTTGGCTTATGTTGTGAATGAGGAAAATGATTTAAAGTTGGAAGACATACCCATTGTAAGGGACTATCCTGATGTCTTTCTAGATGATCTATTTGGCTTGCCACCAGAGAGGGAAGTGGAGTTCACCATTGATTTGGCACCAGGGACAACTCCTATCTCTAAGGCCTTTTACAGGATGGCACCTATGGAGCTTAAGGAGTTGAAGATTCAACTTCAGGAGTTGTTAGATAAGGGCTTCATTAGGCCTAGTGTTTCACCTTGGGGAGCTCCTATTTTATTTGTAAAGAAGAAGGATGGATCTATGAGACTCTGTATTGATTATAGAGAGTTGAATAAGGTAACGGTAAGGAACAAGTATCCTCTTCCCCGGATTGATGATTTGTTTGATCAACTTCAGGGTGCATGTGTGTTCTCTAAAATTGATCTTCGGTCTGGTTATCATCAGTTAAGGGTTAGAAGTGAGGATGTACCTAAGACTGTTTTTCAAACTAGATATGGACATTATGAGTTTTTGGTTATGCCTTTTGGTTTGACTAATGCACTTACTACTTTTATGGACTTAATGAATAAGGTATTCAAGCCCTATCTAGATTAGTTTGTGGTAGTTTTTATAGATGATATTTTGGTGTACTCAAAGAGTAGTGAGGAGCATGAGCGCCATTTGAGTATTGTATTGTAGACTCTCAGAGATAAGCAATTGTAAGCTAAACTAAAGAAGTGTGAGTTCTGGTTAGATAAAGTCTCTTTCCTTGGGCATGTGGTGACCAAGGATGGCATCTTTGTTGACCCTGGAAAGGTAGATCCTGTGTCAAATTGGAGGAGACCTAATACCGTGACAGAGATTCGAAGTTTCTTAGGACTGGCTGGTTATTATAGGCGGTTTATTATAGGCGGTTTATTGAGGGGTTCTCTAAGATTGCCCTACCTTTGACCAGGTTGACTCAGAAAGTGGTTAAGTTTGAGTGGTATAATGATTGTGAACGTAGTTTCCAAGAGTTAAAGAACAGATTAGTGACAGCTCCTATTTTGACTATTTTTTTCAGGCTCAGGAGGGTTTGTGGTGTATAGTGATGCCTCTCGTCAGGGTTTGGGTTGTGTTCTTATGCAACATGGGAAAGTTGTAGCTTATGCTTCTAGGTAGTTGAAGCCTTATGAACGAAATTATCCTACTCATGATTTGGAGTTAGCTGTAGTGGTTTTTACACTTAAGATCTGGAGACATTTTCTTTTTGGTGAAACTTGTGAGATATTCACAGATCATAAGAGCTTGAAGTATTTATTTTCCCAAAAGGAGTTGAACATGAGACAGAGGAGGTGGATTGAACTACTTAAAGACTATGACTGCATTATTCAATATCACCCAAGGAAAGCGAATGTTGTGGCTGACGCCTTAAGCAGGAAATCTGTTGGTTCCTTAGCAGCTATTAGAGGTTGTCAAAGGCAATTATTGGGATTTGAGGAGTTTGCAAGTTCATATGAGAGTTTTGGACTCGGGAGCTCTTGTGGCGAACTTTAGAGGGCAACCGGACTTAGTTGGGAGAATTAAGGCCCTACAAAAGAATGATTTGAATTTAGTGCAACTTATGGAAGAGGTTAAAAAAGACAGTAAGCCTGACTTTGTTTTATCAGATGATGGGATTTTGAGGTTTAGGACTAGACTTTGTGTCCCAAATGATGGAGACTTAAGGAGAGAGCTTTTGGACGAAGCTCATTGTTCTAGGCTTGCGATCCACCCAAGAGGGACAAAGATGTACAAAGATTTGAGACAGAATTATTGGTGGTCAGGTATGAAGCGAGATATTGCGCAATTTGTGGCTCAGTGTTTGGTGTGTCAACAAGTGAAAGCTGAGCATCAACGACCAGTAGGGTTTTTGCAACCACTTTCTATTCCCGAGTGGAAATGGGAACATATTATTATGGATTTTGTGATTGGGTTACCAAGGACCTTAAGGGGCAATAATGCAATTTGGATGATTGTTGATCGATTAACAAAGTCTACTCATTTTCTACCTATGAAAGTTAATTTTTCTATGGATCGTTTGGCTTCTCTTTATATTAAGAAGATTGTGAGAATGCATGGCGTACCTATTTCTATAGTATCTGACAGAGATCCTCGTTTCACTTCCAGATTTTGGCATAGTTTACAGAAAACATTAGGTACTAAGTTGAGTTTTAGTATTGCTTTTCATTCGCAGACTGATTGTCAATCAGAGAGGGTAATTCAGGTCTTGGAAGATTTGTTGAGAGCTTGTGCTTTGGACCTAAAAGGTAATTGGGATGATTATTTGCCCCTAGTGGAGTTTGCCTATAATAATAACTTTCAAGCTAGCATTGGGATGACACCTTTTGAGGTGTTGTATGGTAGGAGATGTCGATCTCCTGTTTGTTGGGATGATGTTGGAGAGAAGAAACTTTTGGGGTCTAAACTTGTGTAGTTGACTATTGAAAATGTCTCTTTAATTAAGGAAAGATTGAAAGCAGCACAGAGTAGATAGAAGAGTTATGTTGATAATTGCAGACGGGATTTGGAGTTTGAGGTAGGTGATCATGTTTTCTTGAAAGTTTCACCTATGAAGTCTATAATGAGATTTGGAAGAAAAGGGAACTCAGTCCTTTTTTTGTGGGACCATTTGAGGTATTAGAAAGAGTAGGCACTTTGGCTTATAAAGTGGCCTTGCCCCCAAGTCTATCTAAGATTCATAATGTATTCCATGTTTTGACCTTAAGGAAATATATTTATGATCCCTCTCATGTTGTGGAGTTGGAGCCTATTCAAATTTCTGAGGACTTGACCTATGAAGAGGTACCCTTTCAAATTGTGGATGTGATGGATAAGGTACTATGACATGTTGTTGTTAAGTTGGTAAAGGTCCAGTGGAACAATCATAGTATCCGAGAGGCCACTTGGGAGTTAGAAGAAGATATGAGAGAAAAGCATCCTCAATTATTTCAAGATTCAAGTATGTCAAGTTTAGAGGAGGGGAGGATGTAACGCCCAAGTTTTTTTTTTTTTTTTTAGGGGGCAATTTAGGAAAATATTAATAATATTAATTAATTAATTAATTAATTATTTTACTAAAATGGAAGAAGGGTGAAAAGGTAATTTTATGAATAATACCCTAGGTATAAATTAGAATTTTGTTCTTCCTGTTTTTTTTCTGAATCGCGTTCCTGTTCGCAAAGAGTTCCTGAGAACGTAAGATTGGAGTCGGATTTCAGGGTTTGAAGAACAGATCTCTATAGGTAAGATTCTAACCTCTAGATTAATATTTTAAATTCCTTAGTTAATTTCAAACACATTAGATATTTTTTGGAAAATCCAAATCTAGGTTAGGGTTTGTTTATTTAACTTTTAGATCAAAATGTTTGAAAATTTGTAAGTTTATGTTGATTTATTGATGAAGATAGAAAATTTCAAAAATTTCAATGGAATAGAAAAATAAATAAATAAATTTAAAATGAAAAAAAAAAATCAAAGGAAGAAAAGAAATTTTAGATTTATATAATAAATAAATAAGTCGTTTGTGGAGACTTTAGATTGAAAGGAAAATAAATAAACAACAATGGGAATGTGTGGATCCGTTGGGTGTGGAGTATATGTTTTCTTATTTAATGTTTTATGGTTGGTGTGTGCTGGAGATGGTAGGATAGGTGTGGAAAGTGAGGTTTTGAAAAAAAAAAAAAAACATGTGGTAGAATAGTGATTAAAAAGAAAATGTGGAGATCATAGAGACATACTGTGTGTGGGTTTGGTTATGTGGTTGAAAAGTCAATGACTTGTAATATTGAGGGTGGAAAAGAAAAAGAATATATTGAGGATTGTGGGATAATCTTATTAAAATATGAAGTAGGTCCTAGGAAAAGTTGGAATAAATAATTAAAGAAATAAATTCTTATGTAAAGTGATGAAAGAGATTATTGTAAATAAACATTTTTAGGAAATTCAATTTAGTTTAGGAAAGAGAAATAAATTATTGAGGATAAATTGTTATTGGTTAAAAAGTTGGAAAATAATTTTTGTAATAATAATATTGACTTTAAAAAAAAAATAAAATAAAATATAAATAAATAAATAAATTGTAGGATTCCCAAACCTATTTTAAATGAATAGTCAATAGAGTTGATAGTACCTTTTTGTTATGTTAGGTGAGAAGTAAATTTTGGGGCCAAACTTTTCAAGATTTGGAATGCTTATTTGAGGTAAGGGAAATTAATGCAGTTGTTAAATTTTTTTTTTTTGAAACAATTTTATATATATATACATTATTTGAAAACGTTTGAGTTATATTCCGTTATATGCATGGATCAAACCTGTTTTGCATGAAAAGTATGTTAGAATTTTATATTTTGTTTTTGACAAATAAATGTAGAGATATTATATGTTGTAAATTTGAATAAATGAAATAAATATTTGACTCTGATTTGTTTGGCCCTTGTCAACGGGATGTAATAGTTGACTTTTGGTCATTGTCAATGGGATATAATAGTTTACCTTTACATTTCTTAGTGGGAAATGTAATTAATTTGAACCCCAGCCTCTAGGGGTTTTGGTTAGAGGTTACTAGTACTAGTAGTGTTTGGTTCCGTCCACCTTAAAGGAACAATTTGAGGCTAGTCACCCATTTGAAAAGTCCCACCTAACTAGGCACCCTTTGATGTTTGATGACCAAAGTAAATAAATTATTGGAATGTTTTGACCGAATTTGATATGAAAATGTTTGAATCAGAAATAAATGCATATAGTTAGAAATTTTGAATGTATTGGCAAAAAAAAATAAAAAATAAAAATTAACTCATAGGTTTATGAAAATGATTGATTACAATATCTCATATTTTGCAAGTGAGTTTGAAATATTTTATTCATGGACTGCATTAATATTCATTATTGGGTTGTGAGCTCATTCCTATTTGTTGACTACTTTTTAGGTACCCTTAGTTCGGGTGAGGAGTGATGGCTAGGTTGAGAAATGGTCATCATTAGGATTTGACTTAGGATTTTATGTTGGATTTTGTTTAACTGTTAGTTATGCTCATTTGGATCTTTTGGTATTTGGAAGCTATTTGGATATTGATCCTTTAAATTTTATGTTAGTTCAAAGTTGAGTTTTTGAGATTTTGAAATCTGTTTTAATACTTGAATTGTTTAAATTTGCAAATATTTGGACAATGGATTTTGGATAGTGGATGTTTTAGTTAACAAAATCGAATTTTGAGGATTTTAGATTTTGTTCCACTACTTTGAACAGGTATTTGGTAATTGGTAACTTCCGATTACAAGATAATTGTTTGGGTCAGGTTACGTTGTAAGCCTTCGAGTTTGAAGTGTGAAATGACCGTCATGCCCTTTAAGTGGGTCTTAGGGCGTGACACGAACAATGTCCCTTCATACCATATCTATAACAATTATTCTCATGATTCTTAGGAGGTTTATCTTGTAAACACTTCCCATTTTCTTGTTTTGCCTCAGTATTGTTCCACTTCTGGTGGTGCAATGAGGCTTTCCTTTTATGAGAATTTTAGGAATTATTACCATACGAACCATGGTTTGGGGATTTCTTCCACAACCATATTGCATTCACTTCAGGGAATGATTCAAATCTAGTTGGACAAGACTGTGATTTATCATCAAAAGTTCATTTTTTTAAATCTTCATGGAGATGATGACGAAAGAAAATCAGTGTTTTTGTGCGATCTTGCAAGGATGCTTGATTTCCTTCTTTGATCATAGCTCCAAGATTCATTACATCAAGATGTATTTTAGCATCAAGGATTCAAGATAGATAGTTCTTTACCGAAATGTCAAGTGCCACAAATTCAAGTTTTGTGAGATTCGACAATGTCAAATAATTTCAAATATATGACAAAACAATATTATTATAATTAGTTATAATAAATTGATAACATTGGTATAACTTTGATTATAAACAAAATCAAATAATTTATTTATAACTTTTAAGAATATGTAACAAAACAAATCAACAATAATATAAATATGTAAAATTTTATTTTATATAAATAACTTCAAGTTTAAGATACGAGAATTACCTTCAAAGCAATTCGTGTTGATAACGTGTTGTAAAACAATGATAAATGCAACACAAGTCAAAGTAGTAGAGATAAAATATATATTAATTTAACAATATATATATATGCATCCCTAAGTAAGAAAGAAATTTCTCATCTTCTCTCATTCTCTTTGTCTTTTATTCTCTCAACTCTCTTCTTTGATTTATTTTTAGAATAATCACTTATTAAAAATCTGTTTGACAATATTTTTAGAAAACATTTTTAATATAAAAAGTGTTTTTTTTAAAAAAAAAAAAAAAAAGTAAAATAAACATTCAACAAAGTTTAGAAAACGCTCTTAAAAATTTGAAAAATCATTTATAATATTTTTTGAAATAGTATTTAATAACTGATTCTTTTAATAAACTTGATTTATATTTATAAATTTTTTTTATAAAAATATTAATTAAGACAAGAAGTAGAAGAAATTACTGGGATATACTTATTTAATTAAATAATTTTTTTAAAGGAAAATTATGTTTTCGTATACACATGTGGAATAAACACAAAAAAAAAATTCAAATTAACATGTAAATCTAAAAGTAATTAAGATTCTGTGTAACTTTCAATAATATAAATGATGCCTTCATCATAAAATCCAAATTAATTATGAAGTATTACTATTTCTTTTTCAAATGAGTGGGGCACATACTTTCCCTGTTTCCTATATTTTCTCTGAAGCGTGAGAGGAAAAGGATGAGATTTTCTCCTCCTTTGAAAACAGATGAAAAGCAACCCCAAAGACGCCCATTATTATAACAATCATGCCCATAACAAAACCAGCCCTCAAATCAAATTGCCTAATCCATGGCTGCAGAGCCTGTGAAGTGGGAAATGGGGATCAAAGTGGTGCCACATGGCCTGAGGCCACCAAGCACTAAAGCCAAAGTGTGGTGGTGGTGCCTCCAAAGAGTAGGTCAATGAGGCCGGTCAGTGCTTATCCTACTGCTGTTAGCCAGTCTTGCAGCACTCATTGGAATCCCATTTCAAAGCTTGGACCATCTACAAAACCAGCCTGCCTTTTGCGGCCCTGCTGGTGGGTAGCTTCCAAGTCCCAACCCCCCACCCTTACCAAACTTATGGTTGCACTGCCTGCTTTTGAGGGTCTACTCAATTTTTTTATTTTTTATTTTACAAATCAAAGGTGGACAATGAACAGAGGAAACCAGCAAAACCAAGTATCTGTTCTGTAATGATTTTGAAAACCATTATTAGAAAATGGTTTTTAAAAATATGTTTATTCATAACAAAAACTTGAAATGTTCTTAATCTGTTTCATGTGTTTTCAAATATTTTTTCTTCTAAAATAACTTTCATATGTTGTGTTTTATTTTCAATCATTCTCCATATTTATATAATTATTTTTAAAAAAGTCCCAACAAAACAAACGAAAATTTTCAGAAAATACTTTGTTTTCGAACCAATCCTCACAAACATATTTTAGGAACAATTAACAACCGAACATATTTTTTCATATATTTTTTTCTTCAAACCAAAAAGCTGTTCTTGAGAACAGATCCAAACATAGCCTAGGTCTTCCTGGTTCTTATTTCTCATAGGGCAATGGTTCATGTATGGTGTGTTAAAAATGTGAGATCCCATATGGTCTAAGGGAAGATGTTCCTATCATTATACATATATATATATATATATACTGAACTTCTCTTAAGTATGGCCTGCATGGCAGAAATGTTCCCCAACTCCTCTGAACCGTGTAAATATGATTTAAAGCGTAGACACGTTTATGATCAATATCTATGCGAGAGAGGTTGAGGGCCATTACAAATCATACCAACTTAACCAACCTAAGTTAAAACACACTAAGGTACAACGATCAGCTCATTCCTCCAAATGCCTAGAAAGTATGGATGCAAGCTAAAAGAAAGACGCACAAAAAAAGTAACTGTTTTCTTCATAGATCTATTTGCAGAAAACCAAGTGTACTTGTACACATGCTAATAAGAGCTAAACAAAATTCCTAGCACCAATTAATCAGAATAACAATATGGTCAATCTTGCAAAAGCAGAAGCTCAAGAACATCAAACCAATACAAATTTGCCCAATAGAGAAGAAAAATCAGATTTCATTTATGTGATATCGTGGAAAAATAATATGAGAAATCCTACAAGATGTTACAAACAACCAGTTGCTAATTATGCCTTTCCTAAACTACTCAGCAGAAGAATCCAGGATCTCACAAGGCACCTCAACTCGTTGCAGATGGAGATGGATAGTCGCGCAAGTGATACATGTAAGCAAAATTCAAGCACAATTCACGATCCCTTTTGTCCCCCCAGCCTCCCCAACCTTTGAACCCAGCTTGATACCCAGGCTGTTTCTTATACACATGCACTCCCCATTCTGGTTTGATGTTGACAACCTTATCAATGTCTTCTACATCAATCTTCACCGAGCCATGATCAATGCAAGCACCCCTCTCCCCCTGGCCCTGATGAAGACCACACTTCCCAAAGTGAACAGCAGTAGTCCTTGGCCCACGTAGTGTGTAAACAGGGCGACCAAATGAGGGGAAAACTGTAGCCCACATTGTTATATCCCAGTTGTACTCATCAAAAGAACAAAATTCTGTAGCCTTCCTATGGATTTTCCTCCACACAGTCCGATTAAAGGCATAGCCGATATTTCCCATCCTCTCAGCAATCAGATTCTCCCATCCTTCTCCCTTGGAGTTCACATCACATGGTGCTAAATTCACAGCATAGCAATCAGGACATTTCTTTGGCTTCAGAGCTGTGAGTAGCTGCAGGCTGCGATATGCATTAGGGAAAATGAAGTGGTCTTCCTCTATGAAAAGAATGTGACCCGAGTGACCCCGAGTCTCCTCCAATCCATCCCACACTGTGTTCATCATCCACCACCAATGATGCTTCAATGACACAATCTTTGGTGACCTATGGTTCCCATACTGATCAGGATTTCCTTCACAATGTTTCTTTCTCGGGTCATCCTTATCCTTGCAGTCTGTTGGTGAGATACCAGGAAAGCTATTGGGAAAGACATGGGGAGAATAGGAAGCAAATATCTGTTTCACTTGGCAGAACTCAATGCCTTCCACAATTTTGTTCATCTCCTCAAAATACCCATCATGGCTGACTATAAGTAAAGTTTCACTAATCCCCACTACCTGAGAGAGGCTCTGAACTACAACTCGGAGATACTGAGGTCGATTGTGAACATATAGGACAATAGTTATATGATCCTTAGGTAGATTTGGATAAAGATCTATGTTTCTAGGAGGCATCTGGTTGAGCTTGTCCAATCTAATTGACAATTTATTCTGTTTAGGAAGATTGAGTATTTGTCTATAATGAGAGTAGTTATCATTCAATTTGTAGCCTTCATCTACTTCTTCATCCTGAGGCCCATCAACAAAACTTGAAATTGAATTTGTTCTAAGGAGAAAAATCAACAGAAAAACTCCTAACAAAGTAATCAAAACCACAGCCAAGAATCTGCGAAGAGCTGCATATTTGATTCTGGGTTTCTTGTTGGAAGCCATGAAGCCGACAACACACAAAGCCTCAAAACCGTTCTGCGGCAGTTATGGTTGCAGCTTCTACCGCTTCAAAGTTCATAAAAAAAAAAAACCAGAAAACCCACCATTCCAAGGAAAGAAAAATCAAAACTTGATAATCAAGCAGTCAATAATAAGAAAAACAGCACCAACCCGTTTGAGAAGAGATTGAATGAGCAAAAGGGTAAGCGTCAAAAACCTCCAAAACTGCCCTCACAGTGAGATTGAAGTATCCAAAGCTTCATCAGATTGAATCCCTGAACTCAAACCTGAAACCCCAGCCCTCAGATGCTGCAAATCAAATGAACAAAAGAAACAAGGTCCTCTTCTATATGCATATCACAGATCAGAAGAGGAAAACCCCCAAATGGGTACTCAAAAAGTCTGATCTTTAAGCTTTGAAACGTGCTAAATCTGCGAGATCAACGGAGGGGATTACATGGTTGACCGAGTCTGCACAGCAGAAAACAGGCTAGGAAGACTCCCGGGATACTTATCAGCAAAAGACTTTGAAAATGGAAAATTGTAGTTTATCTGATAGTTTAATAAGAGTTTGGAGTTCTAAATCCGGAAACTTCAAGAGAAGCCTCTTAATGCTAAATAATTTCATAATGATATGGGGATTCAATCCATCAATCAGATTCCATCTCTGCATAGAAATAATCTCTTTTTTTTGGAATTTTTTTTATCAAATTGAAGGCTGCAGCTTCATAATATCAAATTTTGATTGATAAGTGGTTGACATATGGGCAAGTGACGATGAAAAAAAAAAAAAGGTTAAAAAGCGATGAAAGAAATGGCACTTCTCTCATTAAAAATATTTCACCACCATGATTTATTTTAATGAATTTAAAATTTTAAGATAATAAATTTAATTTTTATTTTTCAAATTTATTATATCAATCATAATTAAAGTAATGTTAGTTTAGAGAATTAATTAATTAAAAGGAATGAAAAAGTTAAAAAGTAATCACTTTATTTTTCATATAAATGTGATTTATTTATAAGTAGCTTTTAAAAGAAAATATTATTTTTGTAAAAAAATAAATAAAAGTATTTTAATAAAAAATAGTTAGATTTTTAAATTGAGAATTATTTCATTATTTTCATTATATCATTTTACATTGTAAGAAAGAGAGAGAGCATAAAGCAAGGGATGATGATGGAATAAGATAAAAGTAAATTTTATTTATTAAATATAATTTTTTCATGATGTTTTGGTGCAAGTGGGAAGTAGGAATTTTCATAAAGAGGGAAAAGAAAAAGAAAAAGAAAAGATAAAAATGATGAGGCGGGCATTAGCATTTTCTTGAGTGGAATGAGAGGAGAATACAATGATGGGTCAAATCGGCTTACCCATCAAGGAACCAGCAAAATTGGTAATATGGTTCATTGTGTGACTTCAAAGTTCAAAGCCACCCACTTTGCCTTACCTTCTATGTGTTCTCCCTTGCTTTCCATGGAAAATGGCCTTGCGAAAATTATGTTCCTAATGATACGTTTCTTCAAAGAAAGAGATGTGGTGGAATAATGGAAAGTTTGTTAGTAAAGTTAGAGTTTGGTTTCAAAGGGTTCCTCCTCATGAGAGAAGTGCTATTTTTGAAATAAATGTTCATAACAACAACCTCTTCTTGCCATGTACTCCACCTTCCAGGTTTCTTTCAAAATATTTGTTGAAAACTACATCTTAACTAAACTAATATTAATACAAATTTAGAGATCACATCTTAAAGTTACATATTTAGAAACTGTATTTTAAAATTGTAGTTACTAATCTCTATTGAACCCTATTTCAAACTAATTTTAAAAAATAAAAATCAAGTGCTTTCAACCATACTTTTTCAAGGTGTCAATGAGCTGCATGCTGTTTGATTGATGAAAGGCTCTTTTTTCACCCAAAATTCTTGATTTATGATCTAAGGCCAATGGGAAGCTGTCAGTTCATTGACACTTGATGCAACCCCATATGGAGCAGTGTAGCTGTGTCCACTGACCCACATATGAAGATGCTGGCTCAACACCACATATATCTAAGAGAGAGAGAGAGAGAGAGGGGCCACTTGGGCATGTTGGTCATATGTATGTTAGATAAGGTTAGTATCCAGAATAGCAAATATCAGTGCCTCTGCTACATCCATTATCCAAAACCTTATGCATATATGTGATGGTCAAGATATGATGGGCAAAGAGACCAGACAGTGAAAAAAAATGGCAGCCAAAGTGGCTCTCTCTTCTTGTTTTTGCACTAGACTTCCACTCCCTTCCAAATCATCCTCACCATCTTCTCTCACCCACACCCCCACTTCACCAAAGAAAAGGGCACATCATTTCAGCATTCATGCAAAGCTCGGTAAGAGTCTTGAACTCTTCATCCCCCATATTCAATTTTGTTGGTTTCTTTCTTGTTTGCATTTTGTTTTTGTGTGGGTCAAAATGAGGCTGAGATGTCAAACTTTATGGAGATGGGTTTGGTGGTTTTAGGAGGAGGAGATGGAGAGATCAAGCAGGGAGGGAAGAAGAAGTTCATAACTAGAGAAGAAGAACCAGAACAGTAAGCCTTCGACTATCATCACTTTTCTTTCATCAAAACATTGAAATATCAGTTCATATTATATTATATCAGTCATCAACAACAGAGTTTTGTCAACTGTAGGTATTGGCAAACAGCAGGAGAAAGGGAAGGGGAGAACCCCATGAAGACCCCCCTTCCTTACATTATCATATTTGGTATGTCCACCCCTTTTGTTATCTTAGCCATTGCCTTTGCTAATGGTTGGGTTAAGGTACCTGTTCGATGATGTGATTATACTAATCTGATTTGATTAGTAAATCCACCAAGTGCCATCTCATGTATAAGCATATACTTCTACAGATCTGCTTTGAATTTCCATGTCCCGAGTTTTGCTGTAGTTTTGTTAATACAACACAATAAGCTTATTATGCCTTGTTCAACAAAAAAAGGGAGAGGACATAGGAAGAGAATTATCAGAAAAGGTGATTAAGAATTCCATAATTCTGCTTATAAGGGCAAGATCCTGTTTTTTCTTACATTAGCTCTCCTTCTAAACCTTAAAAGAAGGCTATTTGGCTTACATTTTCCCAAGCAATATCACTTATACTGAGTAAAACCAACTCAATAAATGTCAACAAAGGAAAGTAATCAATTTTAGCCTCTGCGAGGCTTGTATAGTACTATTGTGACATATTTTGTGCAAAACCGATGTGTTGAACTAAGTGCCACCACATTCTGGTTCATTTTCTGGATGTACAAATGATTTAAAACGAAGGTTTGAGGTCTTGTTAAAGACTGGGAACTGTCCATGGAGAACGATGGGCCATTTAATGGTGTGATTTCAGCTTGTGGAGGTAGCTCAGGTGGCTCCCTTTCAAAATCTTGAGCTACAAGCTGTGGGTTGTTATAGCTTGACCCTGGGGAAGAAGGGGATTCAGGGTCCTCTGGAACATAATTCTGCACAGTAGATAAACTAATTTCTAAAATAACAGTTGATGTATTCAAACAATCAAAAGCATCTAGGAGGATCGTGAATACTAAGGATCAAATTACAAGAAAATATATAGCTTCACCCAGTTGTAAGGATCTTTCATGCAATGGAAGAAATCCTGCTGAAGCCACACTAAATGAGAGAAATGTTCATCAAATACTACGGCATTTTTCACATGTAAATGCAACAAACCAAGTTATTTCTGCTGTATGGAGGGTTTTGATCATAAGTTCTTAGTATTTTTCCTGAAATTTATATGATGAGAATGTGCTAGAGGAGTGGTGGAAACTATCAGTATGTTCTCTATAACCCAATAGGTTGCAGGTGCTGGCATCAAATTTCATCTGTTTAACGCATTCACAACCAAATGGAGCCCTAAGATTGTCGCAAGAGGAGTATTAAGATAGCTGTTTTCTGGGAATTTGTTTAGGACTGAACCCAAGTGCAGGCATAATCCAGAGCCTCACATCCCTGGCCAGGGTATGGAGTGCAAGCAACAGCAAAAGCTTCCCTCCTCAGACAAGCAGCCTAATTTACTTAGATGTCAAGGTTGGCCTCGCTTCAAGGTGAAGCCTTAAAGGGGGTAAGCTTCAAAAGCGTAAAAAGGACTTTCCCATCACTACAGAATGCCTCATTGTTGCCAGTAGATTAAGATTATTTATCAACTAGAGGCTTTACCATAAATCTGTGAAGTTCCTGTAGGATGTTGAATAGCCAGTGGGACTAGAAAGGGGCCCAAGAAAAAATTTGGTATTCCAGAAAGGATCTTCTTGCCGATTGTATCCAGATATTTCATCTCATTTTCAGGTAAAACTTGCATAAACTAGAATAGAGAGGCATTGAAACAATGCAGCAGAGAGAGGCATCTTTCCACAAACAATAGTTCTAAGAAAAGGATGCAACGATGATATTTAGAATGAGAAGCATAAGTTTACCTTCAAGTCCAACACGTTATAGGCATACCCAGTATTATCATAGACCAGAGGCAATTCAGGGGTATTTCTCCACTGTCCATCAACAATAAATCGGAAGTGGTAAATGCCTAATGGAAGCACCTTTGTAATACTGAACTCTTTGCCTGATCCAGCCAACAGCTCTCTGAGACGGAAAATGATCCATGTTAGTGCTGAAAGCAAAACATGAGACAACTTGAAAGAAAAAACTTAGAACATATCCTTGTACTTTGATTTCCAGTCATCCCATGATCCCTCAACAGCTACTTGCTTGCCACCATAGCTCCATCTGATCTGTATAGTCACCCACCTCCCATGGAGCATGCCCTCATTTTCTGTTGTATTCCCCACCAGTGCACGGCCATGGATCTGCACACTCCTAACCGGTCTTTGTGAAGGAACCATCAGGGGCTGGAAAAGGAATGAGAAAACAAAATGACTATGGAGTTTTGTATAAATGTTTGTGTTCGTTTCTGCCTAATGAAATGAATACTCTGCAGCTACCTGCCAAATTCCACTGAAAAACAGGGCTACCGTTACTTATGTAGAGAGCATCTCACATCATATCGACCCGAAAAGGGCCAAAAAATTAGGTTTCCAGAGGTAGAATATCACAAATTTTCATGGGTAACTTACAAATTGAAAGTAAACTTTTCTTCAAAGAAAAATTCGTCATGCAAAAGAGTTTTAATAACTATGGGAATCACAAACTCAAACTCCCTACAGATCAGGGACTGATAGTTACACAAATGAATGTTAGAACTGCCTGTCTAAACACCTGAGTATACTTCTAAATTAAGACATCAATACTAAGAAAGACAAAATATAGAGATAAAAACTGACCTGAGGAGGGAGCATTATAGCTGTGAGAGAAGGCCCAAGGTTACGGAAAGGGGCCAAACACACGGATGTTGGAGATGCACCACGCCTAAACTCCACATATTGCTCACACCCTTGGAACTTCTTAATTCCAGAATGGCCTTCACCATTTATCCCACCACCAACATTGCCCATTACTGAAAATACATAGCCATCCAGTTAGGGCTAAAGGAGGGTTTTTGAAAAATACTTTATAAAACCAGTTTTTGTGAGCAAAAGATCAGTACCAAACATTAAGACAGAACAAACCAATTGGCTATGAATACACACCATGAAACCCATACTGTGAAAAGTCCATACACTGATGGCCTTCTTCCCACTTCTTGACTCCAGAGTTGCCTTCTCCATTTCTCCCATGACTGACATTGCCCTTCACTGAAACTAAAACCCAGTTGGAATCTAAAGATTGTTTTTCAAAAACGCTTCATAGAAACAAAATTGAACAAGAAATCAATAGCAAAACAACAAAAGCAGAAAATACCCTTTGACTAAGGGTACACACCATGTGCAGAGTCCATATATTGTTGGCACTCTTCAAACTTCTTGATTCCAGAAGGGCCTTCTCCGTCTCTCCCACCATGAGGATTGCCCGTTCCTGAAAACAAAAATCCAGTTACCATCCAAAAGGATGATTTTGAAAAACACTTAACGGAAACAATTTCAAGAACAAACAAACCAAAAACATCATCAGAACAGACCCAGCGATTGTCAACACTCACCATGAGTTCCACCTGCAGAGGATTCCATATACTGATCAAAATCTTCACACTCCTCCACTCCATCTTTCCTAGTACTAACATTGCCCATCCCTGAAACAAAAACCCAGTTAGAATATTTGAAAAACACTTCACAAAAACAGTTCTTTTGAGCAACAAAAACAGAAACAGAACATACCCAAAAGAAAACAGAGAAATCAAAGCAAAGTCTGTAAATTTCTGGGAGTTTGGTCACATAACCAAGTCATTAACAAATCACAAACACAAAAAGGGAAGAAGAGAACCCAGAATTAATTAAATGAGGCGGTAACATTATATTATAGCTTTGTGTTGATAAGCGATTGATTGATGGAAAGTGCTATTTGTCTCTTTCCCTCTTTCCTTCTTTCTCTCCCTAAAGCAAATAATGGAAAGTGATTTTATTCTCCAATGAGTTTGGAAGATCCCTCCATCGTGATCATGGCCTGGTTTTCAAAAGGGAATGTTGCATTGGCATCATCAAAAGGAGAGTTGCTGCAACATTGCTTCTCTGCGGTCCATGCAGTTCCCACTCACAGCCCACCACGTGGTATGCTGTTTCATGAAGCTTTGAGAAAAGTGGTTGCAGAAGATCATTGCCCTTTTATGTGGGAGAATTTTAAAATTTTAATTTTTTTTTTTAATGCAAGATCCTGTTTTTGTATTTAATAGACTCAATATTACCTAGATTTGGATCCCTAGTGTTTCATTTTGATTTTAGAAGCCCTCAGCTACTAAAAACATTTTATAGTTGGTTAAACTCGATTTAGATTATGCAAAGTACTTCAAAAGAAAAATCAATTTTACAACTATTTTGATTTTCTTGTACTTTTCTTTTTATTTTCTTTTTCGAAACTTTCTAAGATGGCACAAGGGTTAAGCAACTTGGTTTTCAACTAATTCAATAGCATCTAAGGTTCTTAGACTAATCATACCAACTTGAACTAGGCTTATTTATAGCTAATTTCTCCTCTGACCACTTGCTCCAACAGCTCAACTTAATTGAAGAAAAAAAAAAGTATTAATAATGTATACTATACAAGCCAAAATTTAGTTTGATATAAGACATGCAGAGTGATTAAAGTAGTTGTTCATATATAATAATGTAGATGGGTTCAAAGCATGGCCTTAACTTATTCTGTTGGATAATTTTCCCTCAGAACTATGTTCCATGGGAATAAAATTACAAGTTCCTTGAGCTCCAAATAGAAGAAGAAAAAGGGAACCTATACCCACAAACTGAACAATATTATGTAAAGGAATCCAAATTCCAAACCCCATGAGGTGGAAAGAGAAGATTTATGTGTATATAAATATGAGTGGCAGTTGGTTTGCTTTTTGCTACCCCTATGAGAAATAGGACACATAAAAAAGAGTACCAGGCATTCTTTCATAAAAAATGAGCTCCCAATCTACCATGCAAGGCCCTTTTCTATTTGGGTCCTGGAGTATCTATCTATCTTCCCATGTGACTTGTCCACATTTTGTGGTTGTTGGGCATCATTTTGATGACTCCCAATGTGAAAAAGAGCTCATTGCTTTTGTGGGGAAAAGAAGTTTATAAACCAAATAATGGCCTTTTCTGGACAAAAAAATCTCATTGCCATCTAAACAAAAAGGAAAAGGGAACCTTCATGATCAGCACTAGAAGTCACTTTCAAAGTTCTAAATGATCTTTGTTGTATGAGTTTGAATTCTATGAGATTAGTGAAGTATATATGAAGTGGACATCTCCTTTTGTCCATCCAATGAATGATAACAAGCTCAAAAGTAATGGAGATGCTGAGCAAATCCTAGGCTTGCAATTTACTCATCTTGGGTCATTTTGCCTTTGAAAACAATGGTTGTGAGAATCAAATGCGAGTGATTTTCTCTTCAAGAATCCTTAGCAGGAAGGTAAAGGGAAGAAAAATAGAGAAAAGAGAAGCCCACATACACTAAAGAAAGAGAGTTGGTCTTGAATAGAATCATATATTTTATATCTATAGGTTGGTAGTTAGAAGTTGGCCTCATCACATAGGAGGAAGATGTGACAAGGGAAGAGCATCTGCCCTAGTCACCTTCAAAGGCCCACCTCCCATGGCAACATATTCTAATTGGGACAATTGTTTGGAGCCACAAAAATGTCCCTCAACTGATATGATCAATATATTAATGCACTAATGCTTTGTTTGTTTGCCGAGGAGACGGGGAAACCAATACCAAATTCAACAGATACAGTGCTCTTATCAGCATGAATAGAGGCCTGTCACACACTGAAAATGTGTACTACTGCACATACAAGAAGCCAAACCAAGAAAAGTATATGTAGATGCAGACATCCTTGAGGAAAAAAATAGGGTGTTTGGCCTAATTTTTGGGATTTTTCAAGTAATTAAAATCCTTGTGGTTAGAATATAGTGCTTGGTCAAATATTCCAAGGCATTTGGAAAACCTCCTGGTTTCTTTGTCCAATGGCAGCCCAGATCTTTATGAACATGGGCCTATGTATAGTATCTCTGGATGCTAGCTAGTATGAGTGTTTTCATTCCCTTCCTGATCATCTCTCTGAGGACTAGAACCCTTAATCAAAAGCAAGATTTCATGGGCCTAGGTTTCTTCTTTTCTAAGGCTAGCAAGCCTCTTTTGATTCCATGTTTTTGTGCTGAAGAAGTTGCTTGTAAAGGAGTAATGAAAGAATGAAGGTGGGGGAAACATCAAATACATACATTTTCCTGGTAATGACTCATGAAGATGGTTCAAGTTTATGAGTTTGATCCAAACTCAGTAATTTAGATACAATTGTGTAATCCTTGTAGCTCTTCTGCATCCCAAAGTATCGCGTAAAGCAAAAACAAAACCAAGACTAATCCACCTTGAAGTACGAAGTTTGTGATGGATAAGAGCAAAGTAATGGAAAAAGTCCATGTGACAAGCATGGGGGTGACAGTTTCTTGCAATTTTTGTTGATGATTTTGCTCACATTCTGAAAGAAAAGATACATATATAAACAAAAGTATTAGCTAAAAGTCATAGCTCAAGATTCAAAGCAAGATTATTAACTTAGCAAATTCCACTACAACAATGAAAATAGTTAGATCATGGTCCCCTACCATTCTCATTAACCGATGATCAGTACAGCTAAAACATTCCTTAAGTCACTCTCCAAAACACAGGTCGGAATTGTTGATCTCAATTCATTCTTTCAAGACAAAAAGCTTCTCCAAGCTCGAAAACACTTTTATTTTACTAGATATAATAATCTTGAAGTCAAGTTTGTTTCCAATGTTTGTAGTCAAATTGTAGAGCAAAGGAGTTTCCATTTAGGGATTCATGTGATTTTGCTTTACTAGTACAACTAGCACCTGCAACTGGCCGGCAAGGGGCACCGCCATCCTCGCTTTCTTTCGCTTTTCCTAGCACAATTTTAAGCCTTACTTGTTTCCTAGGATGACGTTGTTTATGATCCACTAGATTAGCAGTCATCATTAGACTATGAAGTTTGGAATGGTTTCCTCGCACTACAGTGCAAAAAATGTGAAATTAATTATTTAATGATCGATAAGGATTTTTTTTGTCTTTTTTTAAGATGAAAAGAGAAAGCAATTAGCATGGAGAGATCAGCTAAAAAGTGGAAAATATAGAATTTGTGCAGAGATTTCTTGGAGGATTGTGAGTTGTTATAGATTGTTTTAGGCCAACATCTGGGCACCTGAGCTCGAGTTATCTTAATGCTCCACTTCTTGTTTGAGGAAATTAATCATTTCCAAGTTGAAGTTTTGGCTCTAATGAATGATTCTTTCACAATCGTACAACTAGGAACTCTATGATCTCCTTCTGTCCCCCACAAATTTTCTCAATGCCAACAAAATTTTGATACAGTGCACCGTATCACAAATACTGTTTCCTTGAATCAATTTTGCTATTGAGAGTTAGGTTTCAGCCCTAGTTCAAGTTGAAATAATATAAGTACTTGACTTGTTACCCCCACAAATTAAGTTGAATGATTAAATTTATAGTTTAACATGATATCAAGATCTTGTTTCATGGAAAATTTATTTTCATCAATTTATTAAGTCTACATTAATTCAAAAGAAGATTCTGATAAGATCGGGTGTCAACCCTTTAAGTTAAATTGATGACTTAATCAAGACCATATAAAACATTATGTCTTATTTTTCATTTTAAGTTAAAGGATTAAGTAATATTGTTACCATTTTAGAATTATCTAAAACTAAAATGTACTTTTAAGTTTTATAATTAAATTGATAGTTTAATATGATATTATAAACGTGTTTCATAGATAGGTCATTTTCTCCTAGGTTAATTGATAACCGACCCGGTATAAACTTTGTCTTAGAGATAACCAAGTAGTATTAGTACTCATCTTAGAATTATTTAACACTTAAACGTGGGTTTGCATCATAATTTGATTAATTAAGCTAAGACTTGAAAGTTCATAGTAATAACTACAAAAAAGGAATTGTTGCTGAACATATTGTATTTCAACTCATCTGCATTCTCTTTTTTGGACCCTTCAGCAGAGGAAAGGCCTAAATGATCCTAAGCCACACATGGGGTTGGACAGATGGAAAGTCTTGAACTCCACAACATGAAATCATCATGGACAGAATAGAGAATGCAGGAGGAAGAAACAGTCAAATTCCACACTCAACACAAAGCTAATTCAAGGAGTGTGGAAAACACAGTCCAATGAAACCCACGATGTGGGCATCAACTTGAGCCAAGCCTGCAGGCTGCATCGCAAGAGTTTGCGTGGGCGTGGGGCTAAGATTCTTGGTTAGGAGGAGACATGTTGATGTCCCATATGTTAAAAGCAAAGCTAAAGCCATCATTAGGGGCGCAAACCATTTGCAAGAGGGGGTGGACCACCAGCAGAATTCATAAGGATTAGGTCTTCCTACCAGAATAGGATTACCATACCCCAGTTGATGTAAGATTTGTTTGAATCAAGAAAAGAAAAGGAAAACAAAAGATTATCGTTTGGGGTTTCTATTTGAATCTATCTCCATGCATGGGAAAGTTGACATTAATGTTTTGTTTGGTTGCTGAGAAAGCTTAAGAAAATGAAAAACCCTCACAGCTCCTTGGATGATACATGCCTTCCCTTTTTCAACACATTTCTTTTCTTTGCCACCAAGCAAAAAAAAATAAAAATTTCTCATAAGGTATAATCATTAAAGGAAAAACATAATTCCAGAACCTCAGAATTTTTCTCTCTTTTTTTCTTTCTCTTTTTGAATAATAGCCTTCTTTACTGCTTTTCAGAAAAACAATTAAAAAAAGAGACTATTGGCCGCTGGGAACATTTTGAATTTGATACAGACCCATATGTGTTTAGATTAAGCTGGAAAAAAAGACTGGTATTTTTTTCTTGTATGGTCTTTTTCTCTACCAAAATCTCTTGTTGGTTGTTGTTTCTAAAGAGTGCACCTCTGGCATAAAAAGTACAGGGGTTCATGGGCTTTTCACAAGAGGTGGAATTGGAGAATCATGTGAGCTCTGCGGGTGTGTGTATGTTGTGATGTCATTGCAGCAAAGGCTCTGAATGTTGACCGAGGGCCTCAGCTTCTGAGCTCCAGTCTTCCATAAAGACTACTGAGAAAGCCTTGATGGGTGTCAATGAAGCAGCAGAATCTGACAGAGCAGTGGATTCAATGATGGGTTTGAATCTAATGGGCACAGAAACGTTTGAACCCACTATTGGTTACTGAACAGGAGTTGGTGATTTTGAGTTAATCCAGAGGTGACATTTAGAGGAGAGGCAGTTTCAGTTAATGGGGTTGAGTGATTCAGACAGAAAAATGAGTAACCAAACTGGGTCTTTTGCCTTTGGGTGATGGGTCTTGTCCATCTGTGAAGAAGCTCCAGGTATGGTTCAGATATAATGGTTTTCTTGAAGTTGCAGAGAAATGGAGGAAGGAGAAAAATAATATAATATTTTTTGGCTCTCTTATTGTTTTATTTGTTTATTTTTTTTCATTGATGTTGGAGGGAAAGTGCCATGTGGTGAGCTCAGAGGCCTGCACATGGCTTCTCCCATTTCCAAGCTCTGTGAGTGTAAACCAATAGAGTAAAACCAAGGGGTTTGAGGTTTTCAAGAGAATCAGGTGCAGAGAAAAACCACCTGATTGGCGTTAGATAAAAAAAAAAAACCCAGTTTTTTAGGAGCAATGGAGGAGTTGGGAACTGTGAGTCTGTGATCAAAGAAACAACCCAGAAATTATAACTTCAGTGCAAGTTTTCAATTGTTTAAGAGGAAAAAAGCCATTTTCTTTTCTTTTCTTTTTTCCTCTTTGCAAACCGGTTCAGGTACATCTGTTGATCTCTCACACCATTGTACAGCTTATGTTCACACTTTGTCTATGTATTAATATGATCTGAAGATTGATCCATTCCAATATGATATAAACCTTTCCTGTTTTAGCTATGTGTCTTTGTTGATATCTAAGCAAGAAAGTAGTAGAGATTGAAGGTTTGAAACCACCTTCCACCCATTTGCAGTCTCTATTTTTTTTTTCAATCCAAGGCAGATCCATCAATCAATTATCACTGTCTTAGTGTCTCTTAGTAGCTATCTGTTTTGCTTGTGTTGGAGCAAGAAAAGGACAAAGTCCTTTTTTGCTGTTTCTGGTTCTGGTTCTTGTTCTGTTTCTTCAAGTACCCATCAATCTGTGTTTTGGTTTGACCCTCCTTGGAGCCCAATAAAAACCCCAGAGTTTTCCATCCACTTTCATCTTCTCCATTTTGACCCCATTTGCAGTCTCTTCAATCCAATGGTCTTGAACCACAGAGTTGAGGATCAAATGGCTTCTTCTCTGTGTTTCCTCAGAAATCCACTGCCTTGGGTTGCAGCTCTTGTCCCAGTTTTGATATTTGCAGGCTTTCTGGGTTTTGGGGTGTTGTCCATCCTCATCACATCTTCAGCTTTGATCTTATCTACTGTCCTCTTCACATTCTCAAAGCAAAGGCCAGTGGTGGAGGAGGAATCACTGAAAGAAGAAGAAGAAAAAGTAGAAGAAGAAGAAGAAGAAGAAGAGGTTCTCAGGTCTGATCACCATGAGAGTCTGCCTCACATGGAGGAAGTTGCATCCAGAACACAGACTGAAACTGATACCATCACACAGAGGGATGAAGCCCAAGGGAGTGGAATGAGCCGTCAGATGAATGAGTACATAGATGAGTCTCCTGATTCACTATCAAAAACTGAAAGCCTTGATCAATCATCAACGAGTGATGAGTCTGAAGTGGAGTGGCCATTCCCAGACAATGCAGGCCAGAGTCCAGAATGCTCTGATGGTTCAATTTCTGATGAGGATAGCCTCATTGAAATAGCACTCCTGAGTGGGCACTATGTTGATCCTAAACAAGAAGACCCCAAGTTCAACTCACAGAAAAAACTGCCAGACTTCACACCAGACTCAATCTTCCAGCAACACAGTACTCTAATGGAGCTCCTAGCAGAGATGAATGAGATGAATGAGGAGGAAAACTTGATTGAGATTGACATATCCATGGGATCCATCAAGTGTTCAAGGTTTGAGATTGAAGCATGAGCATGAGCAAGTGTTGTAAAAGTAACTTTCTCTCTCTCTCTCTCTCTCTCTCTCTGTTAAGTATTTTTTATGTTTTTGATCCATTTGGATTTGGCTTAAAGAAAGAATTAGGGTTTTGGGGGTTTAGGATTTGAAGCTTATGCGGCTGCTTCTTGACCTCACTTCCATTGACCCAAAGCCCTCACAAACCTTGGATACCCCCATTAAAGCAGTTGTACTATCAACCATGGGCCTTTGTTTTCTCTTAATATGAAGAACACTAAAGTATTAAAAGTTTAGAAAGGCCATCATCAATTGATGGGATTCCACTTGCATTTCTTTATCCACAAATATATCTTTTTCTATAATCTTCTTGTCCATTTGGCATCATCTAATGCTTCAAAGCATACATTTAATGGGTCCCTAAAGACAACTCAAGGCTGAGAAGAGCCCATGATGCAGAACTATTCCAAAAGATTTGTGATCCAATTCACATGACCCAGTATCAATTTCATGTGATTTCTATGGATTTTAAAAGAAATACAAGGTTGGTTCCATTTTTTTTTTTTTTTTTTTTTTTTTTTTTTTTTTGTGATCTTTGGTGGAAAGGAAAGAGCGAATTGAAAAGAAATTTAGCATGTTTAGATTAGACATTAATCATGTTTATGTCACAGTAAAACAATACGAATTTTAGAATTTTAGTATTTTCCTGTCATAATCGTATCAACTCATATAATTGGTTTAATGAATGAGAGTGTTTGGGTTTGACTACTTAATAAGTATTACTCATTTACTTAATCATATCAAGATAAACCCGCTTATAATTCATTTAATTTATCAATTTTAGACATTTAGGAAACTTTTTTTGTTAAGTGATTTTATACACTTAGGAAATTATAAAATTAAAATTTTTTTATAATTATGCATGTTATTATAATAATTTTTAAAAATAAACAAATAACGAGCTAAAGCAAAATTTTATATATCTATAATTAAAATATTAAACAAGAATTATAAATGGTATAAAATTAATTAAGATTTCAAAAAATTAAACTTAAAAAGTTAAGAAAAAACTTTTAAAATTTTTAAGAAAAAAAATCAAATCATATTATATTATCTGCTTTTTTATTTTATTTTATAAAGATATACAAATTTATTTTTATTTTTATTTTGAAGCTAATGGTTTCTATTTATTTTGAGTTGAAAAGCTACAACAACTCATCAAGGCAGCTTTGCAGAGCTTTTATTGATTAAGGCCCCTTGAATAAGCCTTTTAAAAGCCCATGACTATGCTTTTGATTTTTTTTTTCTTTAAAGAAAAAAGTTTAATAAAATCCTTTTAGATAAACTTTTATATCTGTTTAAATAATTTTATTAAATAGTTTATGACTTATAAAAATAGGTTTAATATAGAAGTGAAAAATATTATGTGTCGTAGAAACATGATATTAGTCCACAAAATTAGGATTTTGATGTCTTATTTGACTTGTGATTATAGTTGAAAACAAAAAATTGTCTCAAAAGGAGTTGACCATTCCTTCGTCTACGTTTCTTGAAGCGGCGTCGTTTTGAGGCTTTGTAAACAATGATGAGCAGCTTCCACTGCCTAGCTCTTTCCACTTACAACGACGCCGTTGTGATCTCGCGGTTTCGGAATCGATGGTGCTTAGGATGCCACGTGTAATGATAAGTAGATAGAATTAGTCCACGGCTCATTGACCTTTCTGACCCTGGATGTTCGACTCACCTCGAGCCAAGCATCAGCCGGCTCAAGATTCTCCACTAACTCATTACGTGGTCACACCTCCAGCCGTCAAATTCCCCGTCCCTACTACGCATCGGACGTCCCAGGATCACCCACGTGAACCATGCTTATCGAAAAACAAACGGTCCTAAACCAACCACGTGTCGCACCCGATGCCATATTACTTCGACGATCCAACGGACCCAACACCTCCTCCTCTGCAACCACGCTTCTCTTCACCGGAGTGACCTTTTTCCGGCCAGTCCCTGCAAAACCCACGTTAAACCCTGGTTTCCTCCTCCGATTGGCTCAATTCGCGACCCTCATGTCATGATTTCTTGATAAACGAAGTAGGTGAAGATCGAAATTCATGGCGGATTCAGACAACGACTCGGGTGGGCACAACAACAGCAACGCCAACAGCGAGCTGTCGGCGAGAGAGCAAGACCGATTCCTGCCGATCGCAAACGTGAGCCGGATCATGAAGAAGGCCCTGCCGGCAAACGCGAAGATCTCCAAAGATGCTAAAGAGACGGTGCAGGAGTGCGTGTCGGAGTTCATCAGCTTCATCACTGGAGAGGCCTCCGACAAGTGTCAGCGAGAGAAGCGGAAGACGATCAACGGCGACGACTTGCTGTGGGCGATGACGACTCTGGGGTTCGAGGAGTATGTGGAGCCCCTAAAGATATACCTGCAAAAGTACAGGGAGATGGAGGGCGAGAAGAGCTCCTTGGGAGTGAGGCCCGGCGAGAAGGACGGCTCCGGCGGGGGCGGAGCAGCTGCGGGAGGTGGGGGCGCGATGAGCTCCGGCAGCAGTGGGGGTTTCAATGGGGGTGGGATGTACGGTGGGATGATGATGATGGGGCATCATCAGGGACAGGCTTACGGCTCGGGTTCGTTTCATCACATGAGCAGCTCGGGCAGCGGTGGCGGCGGCGGAGGAGTGGGTAAGAACAACACCGGCAGTTCGAGCGGCGGCGGTGGCGGGGTGGCGTCAACGGTGAGGTCAAGGTAGGTAAAAGCTAGTTAGGTTAGGTGGTTGATGAAAAGTGACTACTTTCTAGGGTTCTAATTGAATTTTCAATTTTTTTTAACTTTTTTTTTTTGGGGTGGTGGAGGGGTTGATGACTTATGTTATAATATGTAAGTGTAATTGTGGGAATTAAAAGAGATAAATGCAATGCAAATAGTCTGTATCTGTAACCTCTAATCATAAACTTCTAATTGAGGATGATATTTGAGAACCTTTCTCTTCTTTTCTACCTGTTTAATTTTTATTTTTATACAAAATATTAAAATTAATCATAAATAAATAGCAAAATCAAATTATAATTTATGGGTTTAAGTGTGTATGGTTTCTATAAATTTAAGCGTGTAGCCATTTGGGTTTGATATTTTTGGCTTTGAAGTGGATGTTACTTGTTAGTTTGTATTAATCTTCCATTCTTCCATTTCATTGTCGGCCAGGCCATTACCATATAACCCATAAAATCTCCTGCTTTTAAGTTGGACGTTCGGCCTTCTTTTTCTAAAATGTGGGCTCTGTTTAGTATTTAGAGTCACTTCGTTATAACACATGAAACCCAATTCTTGTTTTCTAAAATAATTATTTTTAGAGTGATCTAAACAACAATTAAAACTATGGGAGAGTATTTAAAAAACTTTGCATCATATGGTATTTTTATTAAAAATAAGTTGAGAAAATTATTTTTTATATTTGAGTTTTTAAATAGAATTTTGTTTTTAAAAACTTTATGATAAAAAATTGCTCTTAAACCTGTTTTTAAAAAATACTTCCAAAGTTAACACTTTCCACTTTTACAAATTTTTATATTTTCTATTTTGTTAAGTGTTTTTGCATTTATATTATTATTATTACTATTTTAATAACTTTTTATTACATGAAATTAGAACTATTTTTCCTAGCGTCTCTGCAACGGATTAATTTCAACCTTACATCGTGGGCTCCCCCATAAAGCCCTGAACCCGTATGCTCTCTTTTGGGCTTCACTAATTGCAGGCTACTCTTAAACCCCACAAATCTGGACCCTTAACTCACACTTGCTCTCTTCCATTTTGGTAAATGAATCGAAACTTGGATTGACAGAACAAAAGATGGTCACTCACAAGTCACAAAGGACGCAAAACGCATTAAAAGTAGCACAAAGACAGCAGCAAGGATCTGGGCCACGGGAATCAAACGAGATGATTTGTTATTAGTTCCTTTGTGAGGAGCATATAATTACTATCATCATTAATAGGCTTGCAGGTGTCTTTATACTACAAAGTGCTAAAGTGCTAGCTTTCAAGAAGTGCACAACAGTTATCAAAGCCCAAAGCAGCAATGAGCCTCTTTATGTGCTCCTTAATGGACATGGTTTGTTCATGCATTATTAAGCTATTCTTTTTAACATCTTTCTTAATGCACTAAAATCCTTTCCCAGAGATCATTTAAACCTAAAAGAAGTTATTGAAGATCAAATGCAATGAAGAACAACCTAAGCAACTAGGTCGGGTTGACCAGTATAGTTTTGACTTAAAAAGTGCCAACTAGACTTAAATAGAAGGGATGACAATGAGATGAGTTTTTTCGTTTGAAATTTCAGAAAAGTTTAAATGAATTAAGGTTAGATTAACATTTTTTTTTTAAAAAACCTTTGGTTATGTGTCACCAAGTTTGAGCTAGATTCAAGTATTGATTTGCTACCTACTACCTTATCCTTATTATATATATAACAAAATAAAAATAAACAATTTTTAATATCTACAAAATAAAAAACATTCTCTTAATTTATTTTCTAAAAACTTATAATATTTTTTAATTTATAAATTATATTTAATTTTCATATAATTTAAAATTTTAAAATAAAAAAAAATAAAAAATTAAGTCGGGCCAAATGTATAGAGAATGGCACCTCACCCACCCTGTTCTGTTTAAAAAAGTTTCTTTAAGACAATAATGATAATATATTTTAATAATGAGGAGAGAATTAGGATTGGTGACCCATCTTTTTGCCGTCCCTAGTAAGAGGAAGTCCTAAGCCCAAGCCCATGTATGCCCATGATAGACAAGTCATGGCCCGCAAGAGACGATTAACACCGAATCCTATTGACAACGATGATAGGGCATGCGAGGATGAGTAGTGGGACCTTATCACAACATTTCATAGCAAAAAGTTGATTGTTACTTACATTTAGTGTATATTTTGCTTCAAATTCTTCATTAATTAAACAAAAGAGATGTTGTGGCATATTCATCATCACACAAAATTTTCTCTTACATGTTGTAAGATTTCTCGAAACAAAATTCTTATTTTATGTTTTGGGGAAGCAAATTTTTTGTTCAAATTCAATTTCTTCTACCACTCCAAACACACCTTAGAACTCCACCAACCAAAATCATGAACATCTTCTAAATTACCTAATCATATGCTTAGATTTGAATTGCAGCGGTACAAGTACAACATAAGAAAGTGTGTGGGTGTGTGTGATTTGAGATATTGTACGACAAAGAGGTACAAGGAGCTGTCGGCCTTGTTTGTGAGTGAGTGAGTGAGTGAGCGAGCGAGCGAGCGAGTGACTTGAGTCGGAGTGCGAGTTGAAAAGAAAATCCTAACCGTCAAATAATTTTTTTTTTTTAGAAAAAAGAGTCAGTGGGGGCATCAACTGACATCTCGCACACAAATCATCACCATCCACGTCTACGTACCTGTAAGTGGCATCTCCATTACAGTCTGGCCTTTTTTGGGGGTACGTTGCCACCGACACTTACGGGTCCCACGTGTCAACCTCATTAAAAAAATAAGTAAAACAAGAAATAATTATTCAATTAATAAAGGCAGGAGGAAGAAAAAGAAAGGGCGTGCAAGCATCAGCATATGGACATGAGCGGGGAGGAAATGAAGCGGACATGAGAAAAGGACATCGTTTGTTGTCTAAAATATACAACAACAACCAATTTTTTGGTGGATACAGGTGGGCCTTTAATATAGCCAGATTTTGCTTCTATACTTTCAATCTCTCATTTTCTAGAATGCTTTCACTTTTTTCTTAATTTATACAGCTGGATCTTACTAATCCCTTCCCACCAACGGTTTGGAAAATGATTCTTATTTTGTATTTTTTTTTAAACAGTTTGGTCCTATCTAAAAAAAAATACAAAAATAATAGGTAACTTATTCATATGATACAATCATGTATTCATTTTTGTCGGTTTAGTTTTTATAAGATTATATCTGTTTCTTGAAAACGTATCGGGAACAAAAAAAAAAAAAAAAAAAGAAATATGAAGGAAAATAATTTTCTTAAATTATTAAAAGAAAATCTCTCTATTTAAAGAATATTCAAAGAATTTTCTGAATTAAACTTACATAAGTATAATAGGATATAAAAAAAAAATGTGAATGAAGATTGAAAAAACAATGCATAAAAAAGCATGAGACATGTGAGTAAAGTACAAAAAACGATGAATAGGAATAAAAAGTGTGAATGACTCATGCTATATGTAAAAGTTAAATAATAAATATTAAAACTTTGATATGAGACCTTTTTGGATGTTATAAATTCCACTATTTTCATTGACAGTTTAGAGAAGCATAGCATTCTTTGCATGGAGTACAAGCAACACTAGTTATAGATTCTGCAAAGAAATTGGCATTTATATGAATGAATATTGATTGAAACTTAACTTTCCTTTTTGTTGTGGTAAGCACGAGGCAAAATCAAACTAGATACTGCTTTTATTAAAGCTGAACCACGGGGGGTCCCAAATGTCCATCTCAAAATGGTGGGTGATGGGTAATAGGGTATCATATTTTGAATAACAGCCCATTACATGATTGAGGTAGTTGAAAGTGTATATTAAGTTATTAACACATTAGTAACATTGTATGATACCTAACCTTAGGCTAAATGTTTTATGCACACTCAAATGAAGGTAGATTTGAAATTGTTTTTTTTTTTTGTTTTACTTGGACTAGGGAGCCTTAAAGATTCAATGCCTTTGGTCTGTCCAACTAAGCATTGGGCCATGCTTACATGTACTTTGAAATGGTCCTTTAGGCCATTGAGCCCTAGTTCTCCAAATCTTCATCATTACCAAATCAATTAGTCTATTTAAATATATACAAATTAAATATATAATTAAGATATGGATTATGAGGAACATGATAAAAATAAAAATATTATCAAATAATAAGAATAAAAACAGGTATGACATTTTGGTATTAGATCTCTCCTACAATTTTCTAACAGGTGATCAACCCAAGGAGAGAGTTTGGTTTGGTGGGATTTTCAATCTAAAACTGTCAATTTGCAAATAAAAATGATGTGTGCTATTAATGACTACTCCAATCTCTATGAAAGATGTATAGACGAGGAAATTTTGTACTTGGAAAAGAGTAAAGAATTTAGAATTACCTTGAAGTATGAGTTTCAAAGCTGTGGAATAGAGGGTCCCATGGCCATTTTGGTTCCAAGGTGGCATGATTTTGTGGTCACTCCACCTGTGACAGATAAAATATGCCCACAAAAGGCCATTATATACACTGCCATCACTGCAGAGCGCCTCTACCACTCAATTCTCTGCTTCACAGTTCACACCACCATCTTCCTATCTTCATCCTCACCGGCAAAATGCAGCACGCGCCGGTCTTCACGCGTCTGCTTACTCTCTCGGTGTGCTTGCTCTTCCTATCCTGCACCACCCATGCGCACAATATCACTCACATCCTCGCCAAGTACCCGGAGTTCTCGACCTTTAGCCACTACTTAACAGTCACCCACCTCGCCGGTGAGATTAACCGCCGACAGACTATCACTGTTCTAGCCGTTAGTAATGCTGGAATGGCGGATCTTCTCTCCAAGCACCTCTCCGTTTACGTCATCAAGAACGTGCTCTCCCTCCACGTTCTGGTTGACTATTTCGGCGCCAGGAAGCTCCACCAGATCACCGACGGCACCGCCTCGTCGGCGACTTTGTTCCAGTCCACTGGATCCGCTCCCGGAACCGCCGGATTCGTTAACATTACCGATCTCAAGCACGGAAAAGTCGGATTCGGAGCTCAAGACAGCGGCCATCTCAACGCCTACTTCGTTAAGTCGGTGGTGGAGATTCCGTACAACATCTCCGTGCTAGAGATCAGCCAGATCTTGACTTCAGCTGTGGCGGAAGCTCCGGCGGAGGCACCGAGCCTGAATCTGACGATTATGTTGAGTAAGCAAGGCTGCAAAGCGTTCGGCGACTTGTTAGAAGCTTCTGGAGCCATAAAAACGTTCGAGGAGAACGCCGACGGCGGGCTAACGGTGTTTTGCCCTTCGGACGATGTTATCAAGGGCTTTATGCCGAAGTACAAGAATTTGACGGCGGCAGGGAAGGTGTCGCTGCTGCTGTACCACGGCATTCCGATTTATCAGTCGATGCAGATGTTGAAATCGAGCAATGGACTGACGAACACTTTGGCGACCGACGGAGCTAAGAAGTACGACTTCACGGTGCAGACTGAGGGAGAGGACATCACGTTGGAGACGAAGGTGGTGACGGCAAGGGTGACGGGGACGGTGTTGGATCAGGAGCCTGTGGTGCTCTACAAGATTAACAAGGTTTTGTTGCCTAGGGAGTTGTTCAAGGGGACGGTCGAAGACGATGAAGCGGAGTCGCCGAAAGCGGCGTCGCCCAAGTCGTCGAAGAAATCGAAAGACGACACCGCAGACTCGCCGGATGCGGATTCGCCGGAAAGCGATGATTCTGAAGACTCGACTGCTGACCAGGATGATGAGAATGGCGGCGGTAGATTTGACGGTGGGAGATGGGCCTCAGTGTTGTTGACTGTGTTCGCGGGAGCTTTCGTTTTGTTTTGACTTCAGCCCCTCCGGACTGTTGTTTCCGACGGCCTGATGGAGATTCAGTGAGACATGGTGACGTGTCGACACGTGGCAAGAACAGAGGTGCTCCATCACCGGTATTTGGAAATTACTTTTCAGACAAACATATTTGTATTTTTCTTTTTTTAATGTTATTTTTGAGGAAAAAAAAAAAAATCAAAATAACAACTCGGTCGATGTGGCTTTCCCTTTTTCCTTTTCTTTTTTCTTTTTTCCCTTTTATTTGATTTGTAATTATTTGTGTGTATAATGTGATGCCATGGTGTGTGATCGATGCAGATTTGTTTTATTTTCAATTTTTAGGTTAATAATATTTATTTGCTTTTATAGTGTCATATACGTGTATTTTATAGAATTATCCATCGTTACAATTTTCCGTAGGATGAAACCCATTTCCCTAAATTTGTTAATTTGGAGCGTATTTAAAAAATACTTTTAACTTGAAAAAATGTTTTGTAAAATTTAAAAATCACTTTAATAAAGTAAAAAAAAAACAATTGAGTGGCATCAATTTATAACATCATTTGAATTTGTAGCAGCATGGCCCCTTCAAATTATGTGTCGGTGTGGCCTAGAAGTATATTCTCCCTTCTAATGCAAATATAGCCGACAAATCCGCTTCTTCAATAGTCATTTCAATTGTCTCCATATGATTGAACTACTCCGTTGACTTAAATTGGGAGTAGGCGATATGGAAGACTATATAAATTTGGTGTACTGGATTCTACTATCAGTAAATAAGGAGTAATTGTTTTACTCTACTGTCTTTTTCAAAGTTGACGGCTAGTCATCCTACTATTCATCTCCCACCATCCAGACAATCAATCCACCAATTACAAATTAGGATTAAGGGTAAAAAAAGTGATTTAAAAAAGTCAAATTATTATTATCATTTTAAATTTAGCTTTTGAAGTGGGTGATCTAGATTCGATTGTGAAAGACTTCATGTAGATGTATGCACGGCCAACCAAATGGATAAACCCATTTTAAGTAAACGAGTTTCAAATCATACCATTCATAGGATGAGAAGCTTCAAAACTAAAGACTTTTTGGTGATATTTGGATTCGATATGACCATTTGGGAATGCCAAAGATGAGTGTAGAATTGGTTTACAGTCAACTACCAATTAGAGTAGTTTTTCCTTTCTTATTTGCATGATTCTATAGATTCATTCAAACACCTAACTTACAAGCACTGCAAAACAACTAAACATCCCGTTTCACTGATCAACACAATACACCATTTTAGCCAATCGATGAACGCAAATATGGTTACAAGTCATCGCAGCTGAGGTCTCCCCAACGAACATTGTGCTTGGCAGCAAGATAATGAACTCCTTCTGGTCCCCTGCTACCATAGGGATAGAGCTCTGGCATGACCTTTTTCTCTTCCAGTTCCTTCAACAGTGGTGTGAAGAGTGCCCAAGCTGCATCAAGCTCATCACTTCTGATGAACAACCGACGCTCCCCCTCTACAGCGTCTAATAGCAGCCTCTTATAGGCGTCGGGTACTTCTCTTGGATACCTTCACAGTAGAAGAATGTCAACAAATGTGGATGTGCCAATTGCCATCCTGAGCACTTACTAGGTTTTGATGATATTGTTTTTTTACCTCGATTTGTAAAGCAAGTTAAGGTCACTGCAATCCAATCTCAGTCCAAGACCAGGAACCTTGTTGTTGATTTTCAGGTATACGGCCTCATCAGGCTGTGAGCGAAGCACCAGCTCGTTGGTGGCCTTGTCCAGATCAGTTCCAAACTTCTGTTTGTACAAGTTCCCAGGGACATGTCTGAACTGCACTCTAACTTCTGCTCTGGAATTTAATAGCAAACGAATTTATCAGAAGAGATGATGATGATATATATGAGAAGAAAAGGAAAGATTTGCCTACCGCTTCGAATGGAGGCCTTTGCCTGCAATCATCAAGAAAGGGACTCCATCCCATCTAGCATTGTTGATGAAGAAGGTTGCTGCTGCAAATGTTGGAGTGAGGCTGTTCTTTGTCACATTTGGATCATCTGTATATGCAGGATATGACGTAATGCCCTCTGTGCAGCCCTTATATTGGCCGACGACAACGTCTTCAAGCTGAAGAGGCCTCATGGATCTCAAAACCTTGACCTGATCATCCAAGAAAACGGTTACTATTTCCCTATTTTTAATAGGGAGAGAAGCCCAAGTTTTTGATCCAATACCTTTTCATTCCTGATGTCTTCAGCATCTAAGCTGACTGGTGTCTCCATTGCAAACAGAGCTAGTATTTGCAGGAGATGGTTCTGCATTATATCCCGGATAATTCCATAGTTGTCAAAGTATCTGCAGTCAAGAAACAGTACAGTGGATCAACCTTCTTGTCAGGATGATGAGAGTATCCTATTAGAGTATGAGCAGGGTGTGTATTGAACTAACTTGCCCCTTCCCTCTATGCCAATATCTTCAGAGAATGTCACTTGCACATTGCGGATGTAGTTCCTAGACCATAAGGGCTCGAATACGAGGTTTGAGAAGCGAAGAACCAAGAGATTCTCGATGAGTTCCTCCCCCAAGTAATGGTCAATTCTGTAAAAGGCTTTAACATAGTCAGTCAATCTGCTACAACATCTCAAATGGAATAGCAATGTGGAAAACTATACCTGAATATTTGATCCTCACTTAGATACTGCTTTAGGCCTGTGGTTAGCTCTACAGATGACTTTGAGTCGCGGCCAAATGGCTTTTCAACGATGACCCTTGTCCACCCTTGCTCTGAAGAAGCGCGACGTCTGGCGCATCTCACTGCATCCACAAAAATGCTTGTGGGGATTGATAAGTAAAACAACCTATTCGACGATCTTCCACCCTGAAAAGAGGAGCATTTAGACAGATGAGTTTGATATGAAAATCAAAGATATCCAAAATTGTGAGAAGGGCTGAAGTATCACCTCCTTCTCTTTCAGCTTCTTGTCCAATTTGGAGAAATGATCCTCAGAACTGTACTGACCAGAATGGTAGAAGCATCTCTGTAAGAACTGATCCATTTTCTCGTTACAATTTTTCCTGCAATTCCTCACTAGGGATTGTTAGTCAATGCAGATTGAGAGCATAGTAAACCAGCAATGGAGTAGAGCTTAGAAAAGAACATGGCACCTCTTGTCAATTCTGCAGGTCAAGCCTCTGCTGATCATGTTTCTCAGCTCCTCATCTGTCATTGTACTCCTTGCATAGCCAAATATTGTGAAATTCTGTATGAAGACAACCAAAGAAGTGAAAAACCAGTTATTGATCAATGGCTTCTGAAATGAGAATGGTAAGGCAGTGTAGAGTGGAACCTTAGGAAGGCGATCTTCGTAAAAGAGAGCGAAAAGTGAAGGGAAGATTTTCTTCCTGGCAAGCTCCCCTGAAGCTCCAACCACAACAATGCTGAGAGTAGACTCTGCTTTCCCAGATTTTGAGGAGGAGGACGACTCCTCTTTCACTTGAGTCTCTACATGTTCTTTGGGCAGAGGATTTGCAGACACACCTATGCCATGAACCCATCTTAAATTCAGAAACAAACCAAGAACAAGAACAAAGGTCAAATTGTCCCAAGCAGACAGCAAGATCACCCCAGTGGGGAGTAAGATATGCTTAACTATTACCAAGTGAATTCGACATGGGCTTGCCCTCTACATCTGAATTCAGCACAGATTTACACATACTGCACCATTTTTATACAATTGTCGGTATTAGACGTACTTAATTTCATTATAAACTGTATGCATAGGTTGATTTTCCTTCTGGGACACCCCAGATGTAACAGAAACTTCTAAATTCGATGCTTGGAGATTCCTGGGCACTGGGGTAAATGTGCTTGACCAGAAAATTCCAAACACGTTAGATCATGACAGCCATAGGAATTCCCATTAACAGACTCCATCCCATCATGTGAAGGCAACAATTGAGAAGGAACAGCCAAAAGGAATAGCCACATTCCCTCGAATGGAGGTCAAAATCAGAAAGAAAGACTGAAGTCGGAAGTGGAAAAGCAGTATGTTTAGGAATGAAGGAAGCACTCACCAGCCTGAAGAGAAACCGCGTTTAAGGGCTGCAAATTTGATGATCTGAGCTCAAAATTTCTGCCATGGTGACCCCTTGAATAGTCCTGTGACGCCCAAGTTGGGAAGTATGAGTTTCTTGGTATGCTGCCATGGCTGAATGAAGAAGAAGAGAAGGTGTTTGAGGTTGAAGAACAAGGACTAAGACGTATAGCCATGCAACTGTCTATGCAGAAAAACCCCCAAGATATTTCCTAGGAAGCCAAAAGCGAAGAAATCAAAGTATCAATTCCCAGAAAAAATTAGTATATATATATATGTATTAGAACCTTTTGATGTGTGACAAAGGACACTGCAACAAAATTTTAAGATTATATATTTGTATTGACTCACAGGTGCTTACCCAGAGAGGAGAGCAACCACCTTTTGGGCTTCTCACTTTCTTCTCTACCCTCCAACCATTGAGCCTCTGACTTACAGGTGATCACACGACTGAGTAGACAGCAGGCAGCCATGGACCTAATTCTTGGAGTCTGGCATGATCCGCTGTCTTGGGCATGTGTGGTTAATGATTCATTCTTAATAGGAAAATGATTGGGGTATTTGATTAAAATAGGGAGAATTGTGCTTTGATGTGAGATGGCCTCAAAAATTGACCAAAGATCCATACACGTGACACCCAATTCATGGAGTTCCTTGAATGATAATTGTAGGAAAAAAGTCAACTCTATCATATCAAATTTCCTAATTCAGGCAAATCAAATTTTGGGATATCAAATTGAATCTGGACTGCACCTTTAAATATGAGTTTTCTTCTATTAAAATCTCTCATAACCAAGCTATTAGAAAATAACAAGCATAACCTTCATCATTTTCCTCTTGGAAGATTAAGAATTGTTACGGGAAGAGTTCAAAATGAGTCACCCATGTTTCAATCTTGTTTTGTTTATATAAATTAATTCTTATCTCCATCTCAATAAACACGTTAAAGAAATTCTCGTTCTAGAATGGTAATGACAATAGTTTTTTCGAGTAATCCTTCACCTATAAAGAGATGAGTTTGAAATTTAAATAAACAAATTAAATATAAGTATAAAACTTTTTTTTAAAACCTAGGATGGGTTTGGGGCAAGTTCGAGTATTGTCTTGTCTCATCCTACCCTGATTATATATAAAATTAAATTAAATTAATTTTTATTTTCATATTTTTAATATATATATATATATATATATATATATATATATATATAATTAAAAAAATTAATTTTCAATAAAATAAGTTATAAAATTATAATATTTTAATTGTTTATAAAATATATTTATTTTAATATAATTTAGAAAAGATTAAAATATTTTAAAAAAATTAATTAATTTTATATAACTTATTATATTAAAAAGTAGTTTTTAAATGATTTTATATGTGTTAGAAAAAAAATGAGGAAGAAGAATAGAGAGATAAATTAATTAAATATATACCTCTTAGCTTTGATCTGGTAGCAATTATGGAAGGATTTCTTCAAACTAAGTTTGGGCCGAACCCAAACCTAGGTATGGATCTAGAGTTTTAGCCCATTGCAGATTATTATTATTTATATAAAAAAATTACCCTTATAATTTTGAATGGAAAAAAAAAACACATTTCCTTGTTTCCCAAACATTGTTTTTCAAGATAAATCTGACAAACTAAAGATGATAATAATGAGGAAAATTCTATAGTACCTCCGGAGGTATCATGCCTCCATTTTATTTGAGTCATTGGATGGAAAAGATTTCATCTCAGCTGTCCTAATGATAAGTTAAAAAATAATAATAATAATAATCTTGGTTGAAATCGGGTACCTGGAAAATAGCCTTCTTCTCCCATTTTTCCTATCTTTCCCCTCTATTTTCCTCTCTTCTCCATACTCATCCCCCATTCATCTCCATATCTCCGTGTTTTTTAAGCCTCCACTCTTATCCATATATGATCCGTGCATTTTGGGTGTTTTCGGAAGATTAAAAAGTGTTGTGTTTTTAGATATTTTTGTTATTTTCGGGTGTTTTCGGTTGCCTTCGTGTGTTGTTGGGTGTTTTCGAGTGAGATATTCTAGCTGTTTTGAGTGCTAAATTCTTGCTGTAGGAGTGACATCTTTCCGACTTTTCTCTCTTCTTCGTATCCCCCTCTATTGTCCTTATTTCATTTTCATATTTCAGGTGTTTTAAGGTTTTTGAGTAAAACGTGTGATATTCAGGAGTGTGATATTCCCACTCCTCCCCCTGTCCTCTCCATATCCCTGATTTTCTTCATATTTCATATTTGGTTTAAGAGCTATAAGAGAGTTTTTTGGGTTCTAAACTTTCTGGTTTGAAGACTTGGATTGAAGACGTAACTGGAAGAAGAAGAAGACGACGTGAAGTACGAAGAAAAAGAAAGGTGAAAAGGAGATAATTTTTTGTTAATCAAAAGGCGGTTGTGTCGTAATTATTTGAGGAGTTCTATATTAAGAAAAAATGTGAGTATTGATAATGTGCTTTACAAAATTGTATCAATTATATTTCATGTTTTTTGTTAGATTTATGGATTGATCACATTAATGAAAAATAATGTGGTTAGATTCAAAATTGAATATTGAAAATAATTTACATGCTAATTTTGTCATGATTAAAAATATAGAGAGATTTAGGGAGGATTTTGGAGTGGTAATGATATTTCCATTTTATTTGGCATTTGATTGATTGTAGTAAGATATGAGAAATAAAATGGTCAATCCTATGCGGGTCATGCAAGTCATTGCGACTGTGTGAGTCATGCAAGAAACATTAAAAAAAAGTCTAATAGGCCAAGTGTGCCTAAGAAGGCTTAGGGGAACCTAGATGGGCCTAGGGTGAGATTAGGTGGACCTAACTAAGTCTAACCTAAAATACACCTAAGTGAAGCCCAATCTAAACTTGAAGGGCAGCTAAGGTCATAATGTGGAGCAGGATAAACCCTTCAACCAAAGTCCCCAAAGTGGGTCAGAAAATAGGTAAGCAGTATGAGTAGCAATGGGTCACTAAGGAACTACTGTGGAGCACTGGAAATGAACTTAAAGACATGTGCTAATGGGACAAAATGGAGGGTCTACAGATTGTCAGAAGGGTGATGGATTTATAAACTTCCCTGATGTGAAATTGCCAAACACACAGACCTTCTCATTTAATGAGTGCATGAACCTTAAGGAATGTGCTTCCTTGTGCTTAAGAAAGTGCACTTGCACTGCTTATGCAAATTCAGATATCAGACGATGAGGAAGTGGATGGTTGCTCTAGTTTGGTGACTTGATTTACATCAGAGAATTCACTCAAAATGGGCAAGAGTTTTACGTAAGCATGCCAACATTATATTCAGGTATGAATTTTTCTTTTTCTTACTTGAGAAACATAAATCTGATACAAATTTCATGGTATATTTATTCAAAGGTTTTTAATTTTTCACCTTCCATACTTGCCTCCAGTTTTATCCCTTGATTTTGTGGCATAAAGCTTTACCTCTATCTCAATTATTGCTGATGTGAAAAATCTGAGACAAACTACCAAGCACATTATTCCATGGAATAAAATACTTAAAGTACAATTGGGGGTGTTTTTAGTGGAAATGTTTTCTAATGAGTGTGTTTATAAAAGAATTACATATCAAGTGTTTCTCCATAAAATATTATAAGTGATTTTTTAATACTACAAGTGATTTTTCTATATTCTAAAAATGTTTCCTAAATTTTGAAAAAACACCTAATGTTTTTTCAAAAACACTTTTTAAGTTAAAAGTGCATCCTAAAATCACTTGACAAATGGACTCTTATTTTCTGAAGACTAGAGTGTAAAGTAGAGGTCTACTCAAAAGTTGGAATATTTTTCTTTTAGATTTCAATTATAGTGTAGCAGATGCTATAACACAGTAATACACCTATTGATTTGTGCCCTCAAATCCTATGGAAACTACAGTTCCTTGAACTCATGCTTTCATGGTTGTAAACTACAAATATATTTTAGATCAGTGGTTACTACTCATAGGAATTTATGTTTTTTCTATTTTATTTCCTAGCTTTCTTACTTATTTTCTTTTCATCCACTTCAAGATGCTTTTTAAATGAAAAATAGCAACTCCAACAAGAAGAAAAAGCAAGTCATTGTCATCTCTATATCAATTACAAGAATAGTTCTTTTAAGTCTGGTCTTAACCTTGTATGTGCTGAAAATGAAGAAGCAGCTAAGGAGAAAAGGCAAGTAACAAATCATAGTACTCGTATCACTATGTGTATTACTCATAAGTACTTCCACACCTTGTCTAATTATGTATTACTAAAAAAAAGGAGCAAGAAAGTGGCCTAGCTTATTTTGATAAATGTATAAATGATCTAGGCTTGGAAATAAATCAAGTTGATGATTTCTGTATATAAGATTTATGCATTTTGTAATCCTTTCATTCCATTCTTCATTATTCAAGATACATGGGACACAATTCAAAAGAAGGTGAAACCAATGAAAGTTGGAAACATCTAGAGCTATCATTAGTTGACTTGGATACATTATTGAAAGCCACTAATAACTTTTCTAGTGACAATAAGCTTGGAGACACTGGTTTTAGACCTATCTACAAGGTAAGGGTATACCCTACAACAACTTACAAGTTTTTGAAAAGTTATCAATGTCCCCAATCCTCATATTATCTAAATGAAGCCACCTTTAGATATATGCCTTAATGTCTTGAAACCAGTACATGTGTTAATATTTTTATGCTATTAGTTTTTTTAGGGCTTCTCATTTTGAATATTGACAAGTTTCATTTAATATGAAAAGCTTTTGAATAAAACGAATTTGATATTTTCAAGGAAAATTGCAAAAGGGAGAAGGGTTAAAAGAGTTAAAAAATGAAGTTCAATCCATTGCAAAACTTCAACATCAAAATCTTGTAAAGCTTCTTAGATGTTGCATTCATGGCAAAGAAATGATGTTGATCTACTAATACTTGCCTAACAAAAGCTTGGACCTGTTCACTTTTGGTTTGGCTCTCTAAAACCACTATTTAGTTTCTTTATCTACTTTAGTGGCTTTTGTTTTGTTTTTTTTTTTTTTTCGTTCTCCATTCCAATGCATATGCTATGAAAATTCTTTATTTACAATGGATTTGACCGATCCCAAAGAAAATTGTTAGGAACAAGATAAAGAGTAGGTGTATTAATTTGGAAATCTTTCTTACTTCTATTTTCTATAATTTTTTCACTCTTATATAAAAAAACTAGGGGTTTTGATACCATTAATTGGGCAATCTATGTCATAATTGGGCAATACCATTTTAATGTAAGAATCATCTGATAAAAATCTTAAATTACATCAAAAGCATATTGGTCCACCGGTTGACCACTAAATCAAGCGGTTGCAATTTTTTTGGTACCGGTAGCAACTAGCCATTTTGGTGATTCATCAGAAGAAATGCTAGTGTCTGACGGTTGAGAAAATGGCTCAATTGGTTGAATTTAAGTGGTCAACCGTTTCATGCTTAGTCAAATTCTCTCTTTTCTTTATTATCCACATCTTTAAAGATTTTCAAAATGATTGGGACTTCATATGGTTTTGATATTGTTTAAATAGGTTCATTACACATAATGGATGTTCAAATGATACCTGATAAACTAAAAAAAAAAAAAAAATACTAAAGAATTAGCAAGGGTATCAAGAATGTGAGAAATCCTCACATTCTTTGTATCCTCCTCATTCTCCACTTCTTTGATGTTTAAAAAAAAATTGGGACTTCTTATGACTTAGATATTGTTTAAATAGGTTCATTACACTTAGTGGGTGTTCAAATGATTCCAATAAAAATCAAACTCCAAAAATACTTAAAAATTAATGGCATGAAAAATGTGAGGAATGCTCACATTCTTCGTACCATCCCCTTTCTCAATTTATTTGATGTTTTAAAAAAAAATTGGGACATCGTATGACTTGGATGTTGTTTAAATGAGTTCATTACACTTAAGGGATGTTCAAATGATCCCTAGAAAAATCAAACACCAAAAATACTTAAATGTTAGAAAGGGTAAGAAGAATATGAGGAATTCTCACATTCTTCGTACACTTCCCATTCTCTACTACTTTTAAGTTTAAAAAAAAAATTGGGACATTGTATGAGTTGGATGTTGTTTAAATGAGTTCATTACACTTAAGGGGTTTTCAAATGATCCCCGAAAAAATCAAACTCCAAAAATACTTCAAAATTAGAAAGGTTACGAAGAATATGAGGAATAGTCACATTCTTCGTACCCTCCCCATTCTCCATTTCTTTGATGTTTTAAAAAAAATTTCGGACATCATATAGCTTGGATATTGTTTAAATTAGTTCATTACACTTAAGGGGTGTTCAAATGATCCCAAGAAAAATCAAACTCCAAAAATACATAAAAATTAGAAATGGCACGAAGAATGTGAGGAATGCTCACATTCTTCATACCCACCTCATTCTCAATTTCTTTGATGTTTTAAAAAAATTTTGGGACATCGTATGGTTTGGATATTGTTTAAATGAGTTCATTACAGTGAAGGGGTGTTTAAATGATTCCTGAAAAAAATCAAACTCCAAAAATACTTAAAAACTAGAAAGGCTACGAAGAATGTGAGCATTCCTCACATTCTTCGTACCCTCCCATTCTCCATTTATTTGATGTTTTAAAAAAAATTTGAGACATCATATGATTTGGATATTATTTAAATGAGTTCATTACACATAAGGGGTGTTCAAATGATCCTTGGAAAAATCAAACTCCAAAAGTACTTAAAAATTAGAAAGGGTACGAAGAATGCGAGCATTTGATGTTTTAAAAATTTTTTGGGACATCGTATGGTTTGGATATAATTTAAATGAGTTCATTACACTTAAGGGGTGTTCAAATGATCCTTAGAAAAATCAAACTCCAAAAATACTTAAAAATTAGAAAGCGTACAAAGAATGTGAGGAATCTCATTCTCATTTTCTTTGATGTTTTAAAAAAATTTTGGGACATCGTACAACTTGGATATTATTTAAATGAGTTCATTGCATTTAAGGGGTATTCAAATGATTCCTGAAAAAATCAAACTCCAAAAATACTTAAAAATTAGAAATGGTACAAAGAATGTGAGGAATGCTCATATTTTTCGTACCCTCACCATTCTCCACTTATTTGATATTTTAAAATTATTTTGGAACATTGTATGATTTGGATATTGTTTAAATGAGTTCATTACACTCAAGGGGTGTTCAAATGATGCTCGAAAAAATCAAACTCCAAAAATACTTAAAAATTAGAAAGGGTACGAAGAATATGAGGAATCCTCACATTCTTCGTACTTTGCCCATTCTCCATTTCTTTGATGTTTTAAAAAAATTTTGGGACATAGTATGGTTTGGATATTATTTAAATGAGTTCATTACAGTTAAGGGGTGTTTAAATGATACTTGAAAAAATCAAACTCCAAAAATACTTAAAAATTAGAAAAGGTAAGAAGAATGTGAGAAATGTTCACATTCTTCGTACCCTCCCTATTCTCCATTTCTTTGATGTTTTAAAAAAATTTTGAGACATCGTATGACTTGGATATTGTTTAAATTAATTCATTACAAATAAGGGGTGTTTAAATGATCATTGGAAAAATCAAACTCCAAAAATACTTAAAAATTAGAAAGGGTACGAAAAATGCGAGCATTTGATGTTTTAAAAAATTTTTGGGATACCGTATGACTTGGATATAGTTTAAATGAGTTTATTACACTTAAGGGGTGTTCCAGGCCCGGTTTGGATTTTTATATTGTTACTAATTATACCTTTTTCATATTTTCAATATTTCAACAAATTCTTTGTGTAATTTAATTTAAATGCTAAGAAAATAATTTAATAATATATTTCTCAATTAATAATTTGTACACAACTAATTTAATTTTAAATTAATATATATTTTTAAAATTTATTTCTATTTTTTCCCATTTTTTCACTTCATAAACCAATTATATTGCTTTTCACACTTCAAATATTCATCCAATTTTATCATCAAATAATTTGATGTTAAATAAATTAAATTAAATTTTCCGTAATTTATAAATTATATCACCAAATCATTTTGAAAACTTTTTTGTTTATTTTAAATTTAATTTTTATCTTTACATCTTGGATTTTATCACTTTATATTAAATAAATAAATAAATTGAAATTTCTATTTCCAAAATTTTCTTTATTTTTCTGCTTCATAAAAAAAATTCTCAAAACGAAATAATTACATTAAACATGATTTTATAATTGGTCATTGTAGTAGATGTGTGCTACATTGGATAAATTCCCATGGCAAAACCGGTTGGGTAACCTGAATAATTGGTTTTTTTTAATTTTTTATTTATTTTGCATGCCATGTGTCTTGATATACTAGCCTAAAAAAGTGGGTATGGTACCAAAAAATTTGGTATCGAAAAGTTTGGTACCGAAAAGTTTGGTACTGAAAAGTTGTAGCATTACCCTAATAATGATATCAAGTAATCTAGTAGTACAATTTTTCACATGGTTGAACAGGAAAGGAAAGCAATGTAGGTCCGCTTTTTCTCAATATAGCATCGATGGTGGGTCGGGAATTTGGCCATGAGAAACCCCATGTCCTCGATCACCTCCATTAGTTCACCTTAAAAACACAGAAGATGATCAGGGTGGGGGTGGATTGAACAGGGTGGTGGCGCAGCCATGGAAGTACAGCAAGTTCTTTGCATGAAAGGAGGAGATGGAGAAGCCAGCTACGCCAATAACTCACTGCTTCAAGTCTCTCCCTCTCTCCCTCTCTCCCTCTCTCTTGCTCACTGATCATGTTCCGAGACTCTTAGATGGTCTATTCCTCTCACAAATGATTTGATTTTCTCTTCTTCTTCCTGCAGAAAAAGGTGATATTGGAGGTGAAACCCATACTAGAGGAGAGCATCACAGAGCTCTACTGCAAAACCTTCTCGGAGTGTCTGAAAATTGCTGATCTGGGCTGCTGTTCAGGACCCAACACCTTCCTGCCACTGTGGGAGATCATAGACTGCATCGGTGCAACTTGCAGTCAGTTCAGCCGTGAGCCACCCGCCTTTCAAATCTTCCTGAATGATCTTCCACAGAATGATTTCAACGCCATTTTCAAGTCCTTGGCGAGATTCTACGAGAGGATTGAGAAGGAGAAGGAAGGGATGTCTGGACGGTGTTTCATCGCCGGAGTGCCAGGCTCTTTCCATAGAAGGCTCTTCCCTGACCGCTCCATCCACTTTTTTCACTCTTCCTATAGTCTGCATTGGCTCTCCCAGGTCAGTAGTGGTTCCAAGATCACTGAATCTTTGTTCATCATTTCCATCAAACTCCATGAAACATGAGGGAGAATGTGTAACAGGTACCTGAAGGGCTGGTGAATGAATCGGGGACTCCATTGAATAAAGGGAACATCCACTTAACGGTGACAACTCCTCCCAGTGTTCACAAAGCCTACTCGAACCAATTCGAGAGAGATTTCACAGCATTTCTGAGATTACGCTCCCAAGAGATTATTCCTGGAGGCCACATGCTCCTTACTCTCTTGGGAAGTGATGGAAATGGCCTGAATTCTTGCACCGACGGTCTCTACAAAATCTGTGAGTTGATTAGTATGACATTAAAGGATATGGTCACAGAGGTACATCTCTCCCTCCCTCTCTATAATGTATATGCAGATTTGTACCTTAGATTGACAGATTTGCTTAATTCAATATATAGGGTTCAATTCAAGAATCGGAGTTAGACTCGTTCAATATTCCACTATATATGCCTTCTCCAGAGGAAGTAAGGAGTGTGATTCAGAGAGAAAGTTCATTTACTCTACTACGACTTGAAACATTCAAGCTAGACTGGGATGATAATATTGATGATGGTAACAAAGACCAAGTGTTTGATAAATATGGAAGAGCCAAGTATGTTGTCATGTACATTAGGGCCGTTGGGGAACCCATTCTAGCAAGACATTTTGGAGGTGCGGTGATGGACAGCTTGTTCCATAGATTCTTTATGAAGGTGGTGGAGAATATTGAGACGGGAAAAGGAATCTATACTAACCTGGTCATCTCCTTGTCCAGGGATGGAAGTTTACCAACTATGGATAGAAAGGGGTGAACGTGTCATCCTAAATATTTAAAACCATTCAAATAAATATTTGCCCATTAGAGCAAATTTAAAAACCATATATTCTCAAAAACTATAATTATAACTTTTAATTTTCAAAAATAATTCCATGTCGGTTAGTAAACACTTCAAAGCAATAAGCTTTTATTCCCTTTTCAATTCCGTTTTCTCTTATCTAATTCTCTTTCCAGTGTCATTTCCTTTTCTTTGTAGTTTATTCAAAGTGTCATCAATGAAATCCATTTTGTTATTCATTTATCACATATTAGCACTATAATTCCTTGATAGGCGTATGTTCCAACAAAGATGGAGGGCAGGGGAAAGTATTTGTTAATCAAAACCACACCTACGAATACAAAATTAAGAAAAACACAATATTTTAACGTGGTTCGACAATTAATATGATCCTTACGTCCATAGAGTATATCAACACTCAATAATCTCTACGAGTTCAATCCCTACAAGCTCAATGGGAAGTTCAATCCCCGACATCTTTGCAAAGTGCAACAAAACTTATTGCTTCACAATCCTACAATACCAAGCATCAAAACATGTAAAATTTTAATATATTTTGCATGCAAATTACATGTCCAAATACCTGCAACAAAGGAGATGTGATTGACAGTTGTGGACCACCAATCGGCATGGTTACAACCACGATTCATCATGGTCAATGGAATCATATGCTTCACCCAATTATATATATAATTAAATTAAAAAATAATTTTATATATATAATGACACCAGGCCAAGACCATCGTCATCTTGTATATATATATACATATATATCTAATGACATCAGGCCAAGACCATCATAATCTTGTTTCAAGTTGATTAACCTTACACTCCCATTATTGTCCTTGAATGGGCCATTCAAGGCATGATGATTTGAGCAGCGACAAAGTTGTTACAGGGCATGAGTGTGTCCCTGCACTTTTATAAAGCAATAATTATTTGTATGAAAAGAAAAAAAAAATTCAAAGCAACTGAGGGCAGCCATGGAAGTACAGCAAGTTCTTTGTATGAATGGAGGAGATGGAGAAACCAGCTATGCTAATAACTCACTATTCCAAGTCTCTCTCTCTCTCTCTCTCTCTCTCTCTCTCTCTCTCTACCAATTTATTTCTGTACCAGAAGAAATTGAATGAATTCTCTTTCTTGTTGCAGAAAAAGGTGATATTGGAGGTGAAGCCCATGCTGGAAGAAAGCATCACAGAGCTATACTGCACCACCTTCCCTGAGTGTCTAAAAATTGCAGATTTAGGATGCTCTTCGGGGCCCAACACCCTTTTACCCTTATGGGAGATTGTGGAGTGTATCGGCAGAAGCTGTGTTCGGTTGAGCCGGAAACCACCTATGTTTCAAGTGTTCTTGAATGATCTTCCACATAATGATTTCAACTCCATTTTTAGATCCTTGGGGAGCTTCTATGAGAAACTAGAGAAGGAGAAGGAGAAGGAGGGGGGGAAGTTTGGAGAATGTTTGATTGCAGGAATGCCAGGATCTTTCCATAAGAGGCTGTTTCCTGACCATTCTATCCACTTTGTTCATTCTTCCTATGGTCTGCATTGGCTCTCTCAGGTTAGTGGTATTATTTGGTCTCCTATCTCTTATTACATTTTTTTTTATCAATTTTTAGAGTTTTCCTGTTTCGATTTATTTCCATCGTATTTTTTATCAAATTTTTTCTCAATATTTCTATAAAATCCAACCGTTGTTATTTTCACAAAAACCGATAAGAGGTCCATGATCATAGTAGAATACATATATATGTAGAATTAGACACGAACCATGACAGACAATTGTAACAGGTACCTGAAGGGCTGGTGAGTGAATCGGGTACTCCATTGAACAAAGGGAATATCCACATAGCAGAGCCAAGTCCTCCTGGTGTCCATAGAGCATACTTGAATCAATTTGAGAGAGATTTCACTGCATTTCTGAAACTACGCTCCCCGGAGATCATTCCTGGAGGTCGAATGCTCCTTACCCTGCTAGGCAGTGAACCCAAACATTTCTGCAAAATCTGGGAATTAATTAGTATCAGCCTACATGATCTTGTCATAGAGGTACAAATTTGGAATCATTTCTTGAAGTTAAATTACCATGCATTATGCTAACACCGTGCTTGATTCACCATACAGGGGTTTGTTCAAGAATCCAAGTTAGACCGATGCAATATTCCATTGTATATGCCTACAGCAGAGGAAGTAAGGGATGTGGTTCGAAGAGAAGGTTCCTTCAATCTTCTCCGCCTTGAAACTTTCAGGCTGGATTGGGACGCACACATTGATGATGGAAACAAGGACCTAGTGTTCGACAGATTTGAAAGAACCAAGTATGTGGTAATGGGCATGAGGGCCGTTGCAGAACCGCTTCTAATAAGCCATTTTGGAGACGGGATCATGGACGATTTGTTCCATAGGTTTTTCATGAAGGTGGCGGATGACATAGAGGCCGGGAAAGATATTTGCATTAATCACACCGTGTCCTTGACCAAGGTATGAAGCATTTCGTAGTGAAAATCTATTTCCATGAGTTTAACTATTGTCATATCTCGCAGCAGAACAAAAGTTCATGTCATCATATATGTATGAATTCCTTTTAATCGTGTAGACACGTTTTAAAAGACGGAAATGGTAAATGATCATTGGACCTAAGAGGGATATCCGCATAGAATAGAATGGATGATATTCACACAAAAGGAAGCTTACAAATTAATTATCATCTTTGGGAGAAGCTTCATAACAAATCTATCTACTCACAACTCTTCCAAGCATGCAGAGTTTGTAAAGCTAACACACAAGTTATTGAAACAAAGATAAAATAAAAAGCCGAAACCTATAGAAAAACACAGCATTATTCATATAATTACAGCTGCATATGAGCACTACATTCACAAAAACAACATCTACCGTCACAATTGCAATGCACACAAACGGAGTCCCTGCAAGCACACAAAAGACTAGCACATATTGCTACACAATCGAGATAATTATTTTTCATTCACATCCAAACAAGGACTCAAAAAGAAAATGTCATCGAGCCGATCGTTACTAGGCGAGTTACCACCATATACCAATAGTCCCTCCTTGTCATGCAATTGTCCAGCAGAAAATGCACACCATCCCCGTGGCCCAGGATGGTTATCATCGGTGTCGGCCCATTTTTTCCACACTAAATTATGAGTGTCCAATGCATAAACCTCACCGGAAAATTTTCCGGCACCGAGGTGACCTTGATCACTGGGGTCTACTTCGCCACCATATATGAATATGTATTTTCCAATTACAAGGGACGAAAACACACTTCTTGGGCTGGGCTTTTCACCCTTGGTATCCACTTGGGCCCATTTTTCATGGGTCAAGTCAAAACAATGGACGTCGTCCGTCTCCTCTCCGGAGAACCCGTACACAACCCAAATTTTTCCTTCGGCCACTGCCAGGCCCAGCCCACCTCTTCCCTTGCAGGCCTCTCCAGGGCCTGGAAATTTGATCCAAACCTTCTCAACAACATCAAAGGCCCACAGATCGTTGAGGCGGCCGGCGACGCCGCAGCCACCAAACACGTAGACCCGGCGGTGATCGGCGGCGATCGAGTGGTAGCTCCGATGGGGAGGTCCGGCGTCGCCACTGGAGAGTAGGGTCCACTTGTTGCTAAATGTGTCAAAAGAGTAGAACTCGTTGAGTTCCTTGTGTGTGCCGTCCCTGCCACCGAAGACGTAGATGGTCCCACCGACTGCCGCCATTCCAACGCCGATTCGTGGCGGAGGGACGTCGCCGGTGACGGTTGCGACGGACCACGTCAGATCCTGTAGGTCAAAGACGTGGATGTCGTTGTCGACAGGGACACGTGGCGTGAGCTCGCCGCCGAAAACATAAGCCTTCTGTCCTACTATGGCTATAGCATGGGAACTTCGTGCTCCAGGCCCAGTTCCATTCTGGTCAAGCTGGGAATTTTCAAAAAAAAAAAAAAAAAAACTAATCAGTGTTAAAGTCACCCTGGATTTCACGAATTTTTCAAGCAACATGTCAATACCCACCGGAAAAGTGAAGCTATTTTTTCAACCAATAATGAGAACCCATGACAGAAAGATAAAAAATCTTGAGAATTGTTTCCAAAACCAGTGAAATCATCCAAAAATGATTCTGGGTTTCATAAAAATACAATAAAAAGATGAAATTTAGAGGGAAATCAATCAAAGACAGACCTTAATCCAATTGCCCTTGGGCTGATCCATAGCCGGGAGGATTAGTGATTCTGCAGAGAGGCTCTCAGTATGTGTTGGTGAATGTGACACAGTGGGTTTGCTGGTTCTCTTTATATAAGCGCAGGGAGTACCGTGGATCTCTTCACATAGGGGCAGGTATTATCTGGAAGACTTCGATGCCCTAAAATTGGGAAAAATTTTCAAGATGCCACTGGTTTACAATCTCTATGAAATTGAGAAAAAAAGTGGTTTCTGTTTGGCGATGCAATTTTATGCATTATTGAGGGTGTTTCTGTTTCAGCATGGAAAGTAGCATGGGGCTTGCCTTACGGGTGATGTTAAATCCACCCGCCAAACATGGCCCTCTATTTAAAATAAAAAATAAAAAAATTAAATATTTATCCAAATCCTTAACCACACCTGCCTTTCCTTTCTTTTTTCATTTTTTTTTTTTTTTTAAATTGTCTTCCTCTTCATCCTCTCCCAAAAATTTTCCCAACTTTTTCTCTCCATTCCAATAAAAGGATAACAGAAAATATAGAGAAGAGGAAGGACACAATAGAGGAAAGAAAATAAAAAAGAGAAAATAGGAATTTGTGAGTGGATGTGAAAAGGAACTGGCAAAAATATCTTTTATTTTTATTTTTATTTTTGTTAAAAATAAGAAAAATGAAACTGACATGGAAAAAGAAAATACGTCTCCTGCCATATATAATAATAGAAGGTAGTGGGTGGAGTTGGTGCCAAGGTGGGTTTTATCAGTGTGGAAAAATGGTGGACAAATCAGTTGGGACCAGCCTCAGTTGTAAATTGAAAATGGTCTTAAAAATTGAATTGTCTGTGTTTGATGACATGTTTCTTATCATATTCTGAAGTTGTTTATTCACACTTGGAATTGTTTAGGTCCCCATGGAGGACAGCACAGACAATTTCAGTTTCAAGGTATAAAGTATGAGGGGCTTTGCTTTATACATAGGGACCTGTCTTTTAATACTGCATTCAGCATGAGCCAACCTCTTCTCATTATATTATTTTCCAGGGAAATACTTAGATACTAAATCAGAATGCAAATCTTCATGCCAATCTAGATCGTCAGCTAAGGATACAACTAAATAAAACTAAGATAAAGGGGTCCAGACAAATAAAACTCGAGTACAAAACTATAGACCCGAAGATGTACACGTGATACCATGTAAAGAAAATGACAAAGAACCATTGTGCTAACCACATTCATTGCAGAAAAGACAAAAACCACAGGAGCCATAAATGAAGAACCACCATGGAGAAAGCCGTTTAACTCTCTGTCTCTCTCTGTCAAACATCCAAGACAGACACTCAGATCTCATGTCTGCAATCTTCCATCATCAAATTGTGTTTCAATTACAAGCACAAATCAACAAAAAGCAAAAAAATTTGAGATGAAAAAGAAGACGCTCTTGAACAAGGGAAAACATTTATAACATCACATACGCTATAGCTGAAACATTACTGTAAGATTCAACCATTTCTACATCAAAACTAATACAAGATAGAATAATCTGACATGTCCCTTCAAACCAGGTGAAGGGAAACAAAACCAAACAAAATGACAATAGTAAATAAGATAGAGACTGGGGATTTTGAAGACAAAGGCATAGGCGGTGAAGCCGAGTAGTTGTTGTAAGGCACATAAGTGTAAGGTGAGGGAGGAGAGGGCTGAGGATATTGGCAGCACCCAGCAGATGTTGGTGGGCAATTGCCTGTAGCAGCAGGCGGTGGAGGAGCTCCAGCTGATGGGTACCCTGGTGGTGGTGGTGGAGATTGAGGATGGCATGGATATGGGCAAATAGAACAGTTCTGACAATCACTTGGTGTAGAGACTCCATCACCATAAACTCCATCTTTCCGTGCACAGTAGGTTCTAGAGACCAACAACCAAAGCACTAGCAGAAACATCAGCTTTGCAGAAGACATCTTGCTTCTGACTACCTGAAACACCAACTAGGAAACAGAGATGGAGAACTACATGGAGATGGGTGTAGCAGCATCCCCACTACTTTATACTGATTTTTTCAGCATTTTTCTTCTGAATTCAAGCTTCACTGCCACGCGGCACTGAAGTGTGACACATACCAAGGCATGTGGCAATTCAAGAAGAGAGAAGAGGGTTGACTTATCTGCATGGATCCCACACAGAGACAAAACAAGAAGCTGGTTGTGTATTTCAGTGGGAGAAGGTGGCAACAAAAGGTTCTACATCAGCATTCATCCTAACCAGGCACCATGTTCTGCCTACACATTGTTAAGTCAGCAGATTGTGTAAGCATTTGGTTCAGAACTCCCCTATGGATCGTGAGAATTGAGAAATAGGACATCGATAAACAGAAAATATGCATTCTTTATTGACCCTTCTTTTATTTGTATCAAGTAAAACATACATATAGGTAACACATTACGTGTTTGGTTTTACTAAAAAGGCTGCCACTGAGACAGATTTATCAAGCATACAAGGCTAGCAGGTATGCAATCTTATTTGGTCACACTGCAACAGATTTATTGAGTATACAACGGTAGCAAGTATACTTTTTAGGCCTGATTACCAGAAGACAGTGATTGCTCCAAATCCTCACTGTTGAAGTACAAGGTGCTAGTTTCACCCGAGTTTGAAGTGGAAGAAAGTGGAGAAAACCCAGTGTATTTCATATCATTCTTTGCTAAGCATATGTTGGCAATGCTATCAAAGAGAAGAATTTTCTTGACAAAAGGTTGAGCTGAATATTCATCAATTGGCATCCACTGAAGAGGAAAAAACAAAAACACAGAAAAAAAACAATCATGTTATGATTGAGTCAGATTCTTGAAAATCTCAGGATGGTAACATGTTCTTGCCATTCCAGACAGGGCATGAAAGCAGGGCTCTGTACCAAATGCCAATGAAAAGTAGGAATTCATTCTTTTCATGATTTTAATTGGGCTCTCATCTAACTAGGAAGACTATTTTCCCCCAGAAAGAAAATGAAAATAGGAAATTAGGAATCATTTATGGGGAATTTAAAGCCAGTCAGAGCCATCAATGTATAAATTACAGCTAGAGCTCTCAGGCCAAAACCTTATCCAAAATGAAAGATGCCGCCCTGCAAACATGGTCTAAGGGAAGTACTGGACATGAGTCAATTGGTCTTGGTTTGATTTTCCAGTACAAGATCCCCAAGTGAATTCATCAAACACTGGGGCCTGATGCCAGGTCCTGTCATTCCTATGACTCGAACTGAGATCTGTGTTGTTTTACATAAAATACATGTCTACCAGTTGTTTGGGTTCGCCGATAGATAAAACAATCTTCATAATCTGTTCTTGTCAACAAGCAATTACCTGGGCTGCCTCAATTTCTTTATCTTGCTTCTGAATCTCTGAGGAGAGTGGTTGCAACATACAAACGAAAAACAAATCCGACTTGGTAAAGAATGCCTTATGGCTTTGCCTGTATTTAAACAAATGAGCATTTGAGAAAATTTTAGGATGCAGGAATGTGAGAGGAAGAGCCAAATAATATTTAGAACTAGGACAATAATCACTCTGCAAACTTTTATAACATCAATTTCATGAAACAAACTTCTACAGATTCCTAGTAGACAAGTTGAGATGAAGCAAACGTCTTACATGAATGATAAAACTTCCACAAATTCAGTCTTAATCTGAAGAAAAATAAACCAATGATTTACATCTAAAAGAATGATTAAAAACATGACAGAATGTACAGTTCTTACTTATGTGAGTGTGCCATCCGCAGATTTATCACTTACCCCAGTCTCTTCCTCAACTTCTCTAATTGCAGCTGTACAGATATCCTCACCCTAATGATTGAAGAAGATAACCTATGAATCTTTCAATTCAAGAAATTTGTTGAAAACCAAACTTCTGAGGTACATACCTCATTGACAACCCCAGTAGGGAGCTTCCACACACCTGTACCCTTGAATATGCCACTATTTTCCTGAACGACGAGAACCTACCAAATGATATAAATTTCAAATTAGAATTCAGAACTACTAACCCACCATAACAAGGTCACTCAAATTAAGAACATAATCAGAAATGTCAAGACATGAATTTCATTTGTTATCAGATGTAAAAAAGCAGGAAAAACTTCCTTAAGAACCAGCCCATCCCTCTTATGTAAAGAATGGCCAAAAGCCAGAAATGATTAGTGAAAACTGAAGAAGGAATACCTCTCTTTTACTATTAACAACAAAGGCACCAATGCCCACTCGATGTGAGGCGTTTGCAGGAAGAGTATGAGCAGTCTTGGGAATCCAATGTACAAGCATCAAGTAGTCTGGTTGAGCATGATGGTACCAAAAGCCTTCCTGCAAAATTTAGCAGAATAGAATTTCAAAAATGAATCAAACTACATTATAAAAAGATACTACCATCAGATAGAGATGAAATAACTAGCATAAATATCATACTACATTTATACTAATCAGTTCATCAGGAACCGCCATATGTTACAAACATGCATATACCTTAACTGCAGCTTCAATAAGATTTGCATGTTCAATAGGCAGTTTAATCCACACACCCTTTGTCCCCTGAAAAAATATATATGTTGCAGATTAGTACATGCTCAGAGGTATAAGCTGTCTCCAAATACCAAAACCTCTGTACATCTATTCAATACCTTCTTTTTACATCCTCTACTCTAAGAATTGTCATGTATAAGGAAAACCCGTCTCTGTAACGTTATCCTATTGAATACTAGGACAGTGGAATTCTTTGGTTTTGGATATATACAATTAGTAACTTCCACAAAAGGACTACAATATATGTTAATTAAGCCATACAGATAAATCCATTTCAATGGAAAGACGAATTGAGTAAGCACCTTTTGCCTCCATTGCAATATTGAAGCTCTAAGAAAATTGCCAAAGACATTAGAATCCATAGGATTCTTTATTTCTACGTGAACTCCTCCATAGTCATCATCAATAGTAGTGAGTAACTCAATTTGTTGGACACTATTTTCAGGCACCATTTGCTCATCAACCAACATTGAACTAGTTGAACGCAGCCTGATTCTGGTTAAGTATTGAATCACAGCTCTAGCCTTGAAACATGAAATGAACACAGAGTTTATCCTTTGTGTTATAGAAAAATGATAATAGGATAACTGTGTTAAAAAAAAAAATCTTACATGAATTTCAACCCAAAAAAAACACCCTTCCACTCTTGGGAATTGTCCAAAATGCCTACAAATTCTATCAACTTCCTCCTAATTCTCTCTGCCACCAAACAAGACTTTATCAAGAAGAGACCGAGTAATATCTTTCCACCTAGTTTTTAGCTTGATAAAGTACCATGAAAACCAAACAGCATCCATACAGACAAATGGAGGGACATAAATGTCAAGGCCCAAATGTGCCCAAAAGCCTATATTAATCCAATGGTGCTAAAGCCCTACCACCTAGCATCATAGCAGCGTAGTCAATTAAATAAATTAAAAACCCTAACAATCTTGTAATGACCCTCTCCCAACATGTGTGGATATTGTCCGTGGACCCAATGGGCTCTAATGTTTTTAAAATGTGTTTACATGATTAGAGGAACTCATATATTTAGTGTCAAGAACTTTTTCCTCTATATGATGTGGGATATCACACATCCCACCTCACATCCAACCTTTTTTGTGTTTACACATTCATTTAATACACCATCTCACTAATATTCATCTTTGAGTTTACCAATTGGTTTAATATAATAAATAAATGCAATGAAGCCCAAACTTATGATATTCAGTTACCAATTGACCCAAAAGCTTATTTATTAAATAATGAACCAACAATGTATGCAAAAATGTGGTACTGATACAACTCAAGTAAAATTGACCAAAGCAGTTCAATTTCAATAATTATAAAGTTCAGTTCTATTTAAGAATTATAAAAACTGATCTAATTTATTCAATTTACACTTTCTTATCTTCTAATTATGAAATCTAAACCAAACCCACATTCTAGTCTTACATTGTTGTGTATGCGAAAGTTCTAGTACCACTTGTTGGGCAAACAAAGCTTTGATACCATTTGTTGGGTCCACGGAAGCTCCATGGATGCAAATATATTAATGCAGGAGCACAAAAAATAAAGCTAACCACACACAAAGCTATACAAGGTTTTAACATGGTTCAACCAACCACACCTACCTCCATAGATGAGAGACAACATTTTAATTAGGTCCTAAAACATCTCACGTTTTTCTACTCTTTGTATTTCCACCTTAAACCACGAGTCCTTTTGCTACATAGGTGTCTCCCATTTCCTCACATGTACACCTTGAACTGCGAGCCTTCTTGCTCCAACTGTGTCTCTAGTTCTTTCTTACATCTCTATCCACCACATATAATCTTCACAAGCTCCTATCTCTCTCATAACCTTTTTTTTTGTCCTAATAATTTAGAATATGTATAGAGATATTCCTAGTCCCAAACGTAAATTTCCTGTGATTTGTTATTGTCAAATTAAGCATATTTGGTACTTCTAAGCAAATGGATCTTAAATAACATTTAACAATCCGTTGGAATGAAGGCCAAAATTAACTTGCATTCCAACCATCATTTAAAAAGCTCACTTCCATTTTGATTCAAGCATAAACAGGATATATAGGTTTATTAAAGTCGAATCAAAACTTTTTACACCCAGGTACTCGAAGAAAATAAAGAGAGTATTAGGGAAAATGAAGGATGAGAGAATAACTTTGGAGCAGGAGAGACTAGTGTTAGTCTTATGAGCTGGTGGGTGTGAAATGGTGGAAGAAGATATACAGCTTTTAATTGCAGAGAAGTAAGGGTAGAGGCTTCTGCTTCCAAAACGGTGCTTGTGATTCCCAGCCAATCTTTTGATTCACGCTCTTACCATCATCCCTCATATCCTTATATACATACTTGCCTACTTGCCTTCGCATGTGGTCCTGGGAATCAAATCTTCATATCCCGACTGTTCGCTTCCCTAGAAACTGCGAGGGAAAGGAAGAGGAACATGAATCTTAGCCGTCGAGGATCGAGGAAGACCAATTATGTGTATATATATATAATAGAATTCACCAAACTTCATGCAAACATGAAGAATTTTCTCGGGAAAGAACGTTGAGAAGACATTGCCGCGAAGCTGAAGAACACGAAAACTCCAGAAAAAATCATTGTTTGAATGATGGAAACTACTGAAGAAAAAGGCCAACAGGAACATGAAAGAATTTCCGTTTTATTTTTTCATTGATTTACTCCTTCAAAGAAATTTTCAAAATTTTTTAAACTTTCTTAAATAAATTAAAAGTAGTTTGTGATAGGTTTAATTTTTTTTTTTTTTTAAAGTGTGGATGAATATAAAATCAAACGGATTAAAGTACAAGATATAAGTGTGGAAAATTGTTTGAATTTTTTTTTATGTGAAAAAAAAAGGGAAAATATTGAATTCACGTCAATGAGGTAAGAGAATAATTTTTCTGTTTTCCTTTTTCCTTTTTGTCTTCAAAATTTTTAAGAATCAAATATTAATTTTTTGTTTGTGAAGTGATCAAGAAAAAAAAATCTAAAATATTATTCTAAAAAACTATTTTTGGAACATTTTTTTTAAAACAGCTATCATAATTTTTTATATTTATAAAATCATTTTTTAAAATAATATTCAAAAAACAAATAAAAATAATTAAAAATATTATTTGAAAACACTTTATTTTTTATTTTTCAAAGCAGAGAATGCTTTATGCTTTTTGGTTATTAAGCATATTTTTCCACCTTTTTTTATAACATAAAATTATTTTTGATAAACATGTCCTAAATTTTTTTATTTTATTTTTTCCAATTAATACATAATTTGAGGGAGTCTGATTATGTGAAAAAAAAAAAAAAAAAAAGGAAGTTCCAGTTGGGTGGGTCTTTAGTGAGATCTTGAAAAGAAATCAAACAAATTTCAGTCTTGTTCAATTTCATGGCTTTTAGATTTGAACAGTGGATCCTGAGAATTGACAAATAGAACATCAAGAAACAGAAAATATGTATTCTTTATCCACCCTTCTTTTATTAATATCAAGCAAAACATACATATATAAGTAACTTGGTTCTACTAAAAAACCTCACACTACAGCAAATTTATTGAGCATACTAGGCTAGCAAGTATGCTATCTTATTTGGTCACTCTACAACAGGTCTATTGAGCATACAAGGCAAGCAAGTATGCTTTCTAGGCCTGATTACCAGAAGACAGGGGCTGCTTTAGATCCTGATTGTTGAAGTACAAGATGTTGTGTTTACCAGAGCTTGAAGTGGCAGAAAATGGAGACAACCCAGTGTACTTCACATCTATCTTCGCTAAGCATATGTTGGCAACGCTATCGAATTGTGGATTTTTCTTCACAAAAGGTTGAGCTGCATATTCCTCAACTGGCATCCACTGAACAGGAAAAAAAAAACACAGAATCATGTTATGATTTTCAGTCAGATTCTTGAAAATCTGTCAGGATGGTAAGATGGGTGTAAGCCATTCTTCTTGCCCTGCCAAACAGGGCATGAAAGTAGGAGGCTGAGACAGGACTTATATAGTTATATCCTCTGCTACCAAATGCATGTGAAAACCAGGAATTCATTCTTTTCATGAGTTTACTTTGGTTCCTATCTGACTAGGAAGACTATTTGCCCCAGAAAGTAAATGAAAACAGGAAATTAGGAATTGTTTGCTGGGAATTTAGAGCCGGTCATAGGCCAAAACCTTATCCAAATGATTGATTAAGATACCACCCTCTGCACTATCTTTAGCTGCAAAGAATACTTGCAATTTACCTAAAGCAAAATAATCTTCATTATCTATTCTTGTCAACTAGCAATTACCTGGGCTGCCTCAATTTCTTCATATTGCTTCTGAATCTCAGAGGATAGTGGTTGCAGCATGCAAACAAAAAACAAATCCGACTTGGTAAAGAATGACCTATGGCTTTGCCTGTATTTAAACAAATGAGCATTCAAGAAAATTTCAGGATGCAGGAATGTGTACACTCAGCTGCTACAAATTTATATAACATGAATTTCCTGTAAGAAACTTCTACTGATTCCTAGTAGACTAGTTGATATGAAGGAAACCTCTTACCTGAATGCTAAAATTTCCACAAATTCTGTCTTAATCTGAAGAAAAATAAACCAATGATTTACATCTAAAAAGATGAATAAAAAACTGAAAGAATGTACAATTCTTACTTATGTGAGTGTGCAATCTGCAGATTTATCACTTACCCCAGTCTCTTCCTCGACTTCTCTAATAGCAGCTGTACAGATATCCTCACCCTAATGATAGAAAAATTCAATTCACAGTGAGGAAGATAACATAATAATCTTTCAATTCAAGCAATTTGTTGAACACCAAACGTCTGAGTTACATACCTCATTGACAACCCCAGTAGGAAACTTCCACACACCTGTATCCTTGAATCCGCCACTATTTTCCTGAACAACGAGAACCTACCAAATGATACAAATTTCAAATCAGAAATCAGAACCACTAAGCCATCATAACAAGATCACTCAAATTAATAACATAATCAGAAATGTCACCACATGAATTTCATTTGGCATCAGATGTATAAAAGCAGGAAAAACGTCTTTACGAACCAGCCTGTCCTCTTATGTAAAGATTGACAAAAGCCAGAAATGATTAGCGAAAACTGAAGAAGGAATACCTCTCTTTTACTATTGATGACAAAGGCACCAATGCCCACTCGATGTGAAGCGTTTGCAGGCAGAGTATGAGCAGTTTTGGGAATCCAATATACAAGCATCAAGTAGTCTGGTTCAGCATGATGGTACCGAAAGCCTTCCTGCAAAACATAGCAGAAAAGAATTATGAAAATGAATCAAATTGCATTATAAAAAGATGCTACTATCATGATAGAGATGGAATAACTAGCATAAATGTCATAATTCATTTATAATTATCAATTCATCAGGAACCGCCATATGTTACAAACATGTGTTTACCTTAACTGCAGCTTCAATAAGATTTGCATGTTCAATAGGCAGTTTAATCCACACACCCTTCTTCCCCTGAAAATATATATTTTATAGATTAGTATATGCTCAGATGTATAAGCTATCTCCAAATATAAAAACCTGTCTGCACATCTATTCAATTCCTTCTTTTTATATCCTCTACTCTAAGAATTGTTATGTATAAGGAAAACCTGTTTCTGCAATGTTATCCTATTGAAGACTAGGGCGATGGTGTGGAATACCTTGGTTTTGGATATATACAATTAGTAACTTTCACAAAGATGCTACAATATATGTTAATTAAACCATGTTGATGAACCCATTTCAATGGGAAGACAAATTGAGTACAAGTAGGCACCTTTTGCCTCCATTGTGATATTGAAGCTCTAAGCAAATCACCAAAGACATTAGAATCCATAGGATTCTTTATTTCTACACGAACTCCTCCATAGGCATCATCGGTAGAAGTGAGTAACTGAATTTGCTGGACACTATTTTCATCAACCAACACTGAACTAGTTGAACCCACCATGATTCTGGTTAAGGATGGAATCACAGCTCTAGGCTTGACACCTGAAATGAACACACAGTTTATCCTTTGTGTTACAGAAAAATGACAATAGGATAACTATGCAAAAAATTAAAAAAAAATAAAAATTCTAACATGAATTTCAACCCAAAAAAAAAAAGAAAAAAATAAAAACAAAAAGGAAACACCCTTCCCCTCTTGGGAATAGTCCAAAATGCCTACAAATTCTATCAACTTCCTCCTAGTTCTCTGTCACCAAACAAGACTTTATCAAGAAGAGACCAAGTAATATCTTCCCACCCAGTTTCTTGCTTGATAAAGTAGCATGAAAACCAAACAGCATCCATATTAAACCAATGGTGCTAAAACCCTAACACCTAGCATCACAACTGCCTTGTCAAATAAATGAATTAAAAACCCCTAACAATCCTACAATGACCCCTGACCAACCCGTGTAGCTATTGTCTGCTCTAGATCCAATGGACCCTCATGTTTTTAAAATTTATCTACATGATTAGAAGACCTCATATATATCTATACAATGTCAGGAACTTTTTCCTCCATCGGATGTGAGATATGACACATCCCACCTCACATCCAATCTTTTTTTGAGTTTACACATTCATTTGATACATCATCTCACAAACATCCTTCTTTGGTTTTGCCAATTGGTTTAACGTAATAAATAAATACAATAAAACCCAAACTTATGACATTTAGTTATCAATTGACCCAAAAGCTCATTATTAAATAATGAAACAACAATGCATATAAAAAAGAGGTACCAATACAACTCAACTAATATTGACTATATCAGTTCAATTTTCAATAATTATAAAGCTCGGTTCTATTTGAGAACTATAAAAATCAACCTAATTGATTCGGCTTTCACTTCCTTCATCTCCTAATGAATAAAAATTGAATCGAACTAACATTCTAGTCTAATATTGTTGTGTATGCAAAAGCCCTCTAATACCACTTGTTAGGTCAATAAAAGCTCTGATACCATTTGTTGGGTTAATGAAAGCACCACGGATGCAAACGTATGAATGAAAAAACATACAAAATAAAGCTAATTACAAACAAAGATAACAAGGTTTTAATGTGATTTGTTTGCCTACCTCTACATATGAAACATAACTTTCTACTATACAATAGAGAATATTATGGACAGAAATAGATATAATTATTGAGTTTGAAATATCTCACATTTCTAACACCTAGCATCACAACTGCCTTGTCAAATAAATGAATTAAAAACCCCTAACAATCCTACAATGAACCCCAACCAACCCATGTAGTTATTGTCCGCTCTAGATCCAATGGACCCTCATGTTTTTAAAATTTATCTACATGATTAGAATACCTCATATATATCTATATAATGTCAAGAACTTTTTCCTCCATCCGATGTGAGATATGACACATCCCACCTCACATCCAATCTTTTTTTGAGTTTACACATTCATTTGATACACCATCTCGCAAACATCCTTCTTTGGTTTTACCAATTGGTTTAACGTAATAAATAAATACAATGAAACCCAAACTTATGACATTTAGTTATCAATTGACCCAAAACCTCATTTATTAAATAATGAAACAACAATGCATATAAAAAAGTGGTACCAATACAACTCAACTAATATTGACTATATCAGTTCAATTTTCAATAATTATAAAGCTCAGTTCTATTTGAGAACTATAAAAATCAACCTAATTGATTCGGTTTTCACTTCCTTCATCTCCTAATGAATAAAAATTGAATCAAACTAACATTCTAGTCTAATATTATTATGTATGCAAAAGCCCTCTAATACCACTTGTTGGGTCAATAAAAGCTTTGATACCATTTGTTGGGTTAATAGAAGCGTCACATATGCAAATATATTAATGAAAAAACATACAAAATAAAGCTAATTACGTACAAAGGTTAACAAGGTTTTAACCTGATTCGTTTGCCTACCTCTACATATGAAACATAACATTCTACTATACAATAGAGAATATTATGGACAGAAACAGATATAATTATTGAGTCTGAAACATCTCACATTTCTACACTATTTATATCTCCACCCTGAACCACAAGTCCTTTACTCCATTAAGTGTCTCCCACTCTTTCTTCCATCTACACCCTAAAATTATGAACCTTATTGCTCCATTGGGTGTCGCTCACTCTTCCTCACATCTGTATCAATCACCTATAGTCTTCACCTATAGAGATATTTCTATTCATTTTCATGATTTAATCTAATCCCACACCTGTGAATTTAGAAAATATTTTATTAAATACTCCTTTTACACCCAGGTACTTATATAGAGTTTATAGGGTTTGGTCAAGTTCGAATCAAATCTTTTTACACCCAGGCACTCACAGAAAATAAAGATAGCATGAGGGAAAATGAAGGATGAGGAAATACCTTTGGAGGGGGAGAGAGTGGTATTTGTCTTATGAGCTGATGGGTGTGAAATAGTAGAAGAAGGTATACAGCTTTTAGTTGCAGAGAGGTAAGCGTAGAGGCTTCTGCTTGCAAAACGGTGCATGTGCTTTCCAACCAACCAATCTTATGATTCATGCCCTTAACATCATCCTCATATCGTTATACATACTTGCCTTAGCGTGTAGTCCAGGGTTTCAAAACCTTCAGATCCGGGCTTCCCTAAAACTAAGAGGAAAAGGAAGAGGAAATTGAATCTTACCCGTCGGGGAACAAACCAATTATTTATATATATGGGAGGACGAGTATTTGCAACTTTCATGGACTTCATCCAACTTCATACCTCTAAGTTGAAGAATTTTCCTGCGAAAAAACGTGGAGAAGACCTTGCCAAGCAGCCCAAGGCGGCGAAAACTACAGGAAAAAAATCGTTGTTTAAAGGATGGAAGCTCCTTTCCCTTTTTATTTTTTTTATTTATTTATTACCCCAATAGAGATATTTTCAAATTTTTTGTATTTAAAAAAAATTAAAAACAGTTTTTTTTTCTCTTTTTTTTTTTAATTAGAGATTTTTTTTTTCAAAAATTTTAAAAATCAAATATAAAGTTTTTATTATTATTATTATTATTATTTTTATTTTCCAAAACAACACAGGACGGTTGACGGCGTGAAGGAGGGAAGTTGAAGTTGGGTGGGTCAGAGTCTTTAGTGCGATATTGGAAAGAGTACCTTGAAAATCAAGACTTTGACTTGTTCAATTTCCTAGTTTTTTACTTTTTAGGTTTGAACAACCTTAGCGTTTTTCCATGAATTTAATCAAAATGTTTTGATGTTGACTGTGACTTTTACCCGACATGGCGACCCATCCTTTGCCGGAAGAATTGTGTTTTGGGCCCAACTGGGCCCAAAAATTAACAAATGGTCCATATATCTATCAAAATTAACAGGAAGGCTATGAGATATTAACTGACCAATATGCCCTTCATTAGTTCCAAGTCAGTTGGATGTTGCCATGTCATTCTGACCGAAAAATCTCAAATAATAGCAAAAAGGGTCACCAGTCTCCTGCCCTTTTCTCTCCCTCCGTAAACACCATGGTCTCCTGCCCCTTTCTCTCCCTCCGTAAACACCATGGTCAACTATGAATGTCCCCCAATTGTGCAGCCGAGGATTGTGAGCAACTCAGAAAAGCCTTCGCATGTATGTGATCATCATCATTCCCAAATCGAAATGAAGGTGGGTGTGATTAAATTTTCTGAGATTTTGATTTCATGTTGGTTCCTTTGATGATGTGGTGGATGTTTGTTTACAAGGTTTCAGGAAAGACGTCCGTTTTGATCTGGTGTCGGGGTGTTCTTAAAAAATTTTGAACTTAATAACAACGTGTTTTAGGGTGCAGGGTAGGGTATAAACGAGGCTTTGATCATATCCATCTTGCCTCATATGAATGAAGCACAAGGTAAGTAAATGAAAGAAACTTCCAGTTAAACCGTTGAAAAAGATCTCCATAAAATTGGCATTTCAGCTGTTTGAAAATTCCTCACTTTATAATCTGGTTGTTGGGTTTATATTCTAGAGAATGAATGGGTATGGTGCAGAAGGTGAGCTGTGGGGACTAGTTAGTGCACTTATGATGAATAGGAAACTAAATTGAGTTTCATTTTCGCCCTTTTCACTGAGCCATGACATTGGGAAGTGGTTAACCGGCCCATATGCACTCATTAAGGTGTACCTAGGTCGATTTCCTGCAAGTGTACAAGGAATTTACACTAAGTGTACAAGGCCAATGTACTAAATGTACAAGGGTGTACAAGGGCGTGTATCTTAAGGGTTTTCAAGTGATTTTGAAGAACTTAGTCATTTACTTTTTCCAATCGTCGGGGACATTCCTCACACATATTGGTTGAATGGTGCCTCATTGCATGCATTTTATTTGATGGCTACCATGTTAATTCATGCTATTAGCTCCCCTACTAATGATGCATATGAAGCGAAACAAGGCTTAACTTTTTCATCATTTTCCTTTATCCATGAGAGTGGAAGCATTGTTTTCCCACCCATATGCACTTGGTTGGTCGTCCCTATTATGGATTTCTCCAACTGTACAAGGCATTTACATTAAGTGTACAAGGCATTTACACTAAGTGTACAAGGGTGTACAAGGCCACCTAACTTGAAGAATTTCAAACGATTTTCGCAAAATTCTTTGCTCATTTCTTTTTTCAAAGGGGGACATGCCTCGTACTCCCTCCTCATTTCCCTTCGCACACATTCATTGGAATGTCCCCCACACGTATGATGAATGGGAACCTAAATTGGGTTTCATTTTCCCCCTTTTCACTGACCCATGACATCGGCGAGTGGCTATCCCGCCCCTTTACACTCATAGAGCTATAGCTATGTCGGATTTCTCCAACTGTACAAGGCATTTACACTAAGTGTACAAGGCATTTACACTAAGTGTACAAGGGTGTACAAGGCCACCTAACTTGAAGAATTTCAAACGATTTTCGCAAAATTCTTTGCTCATTTCTTTTTTCAAAGGGGACATGCCTCGTACTCCCTCCTCATTTCCCTTCGCACACATTCATTGGAATGTCCCCCACACGTATGATGAATGGGAACCTAAATTGGGTTTCATTTTCCCCCTTTTCACTGACCCATGACATCGGCGAGTGGCTATCCCGCCCCTTTACACTCATAGAGCTATAGCTATGTCGGATTTCTCCAACTGTACAAGGCATTTACACTAAGTGTACAAGGCATTTACACTAAGTGTACAAGGGTGTACAAGGCCACCTAACTTGAAGGATTTCAAACGATTTTCGCAAAATTCTTTGCTCATTTCTTTTTTCAAAGGGGGACATGCCTCGTACTCCCTCCTCATTTCCCTTCGCACACATTCATTGGAATGTCCCCCACATGTATGATGAATGGGAACCTATATTGGGTTTCATTTTCCCCATTTTCACTGACCCATGACATCGGCGAGTGGCTATCCCGCCCCTTTACACTCATAGAGCTATAGCTATGTCGGATTTCTCCAACTGTACAAGGCATTTACACTAAGTGTACAAGGCATTTACACTAAGTGTACAAGGGTGTACAAGGCCACCTAACTTGAAGGATTTCAAACGATTTTCGCAAATTCTTTGCTCATTTCTTTTTTCAAAGGGGGACATGCCTCGTACTCCCTCCTCATTTCCCTTCGCACACATTCATTGGAATGTCCCCCACATGTATGATGAATGGGAACCTATATTGGGTTTCATTTTCCCCATTTTCACTGACCCATGACATCGGCGAGTGGCTATCCCGCCCCTTTACACTCATAGAGCTATAGCTATGTCGGATTTCTCCAACTGTACAAGGCATTTACACTAAGTGTACAAGGCATTTACACTAAGTGTACAAGGGTGTACAAGGCCACCTAACTTGAAGGATTTCAAACGATTTTCGCAAAATTCTTTGCTCATTTCTTTTTTCAAAGGGGGACATGCCTCGTACTCCCTCCTCATTTCCCTTCGCACACATTCATTGGAATGTCCCCCACATGTATGATGAATGGGAACCTATATTGGGTTTCATTTTCCCCATTTTCACTGACCCATGACATCGGCGAGTGGCTATCCCGCCCCTTTACACTCATAGAGCTATAGCTATGTCGGATTTCTCCAACTGTACAAGGCATTTACACTAAGTGTACAAGGCATTTACACTAAGTGTACAAGGCATTTACACTAAGTGTACAAGGCATTTACACTAAGTGTACAAGGGTGTACAAGGCCACCTAACTTGAAGGATTTCAAACGATTTTCGCAAAATTCTTTGCTCATTTCTTTTTTCAAAGGGGGACATGCCTCGTACTCCCTCCTCATTTCCCTTCGCACACATTCATTGGAATGTCCCCCACACGTATGATGAATGGGAACCTAAATTGGGTTTCATTTTCCCTCTTTTCACTGACCCATGACATCGGCGAGTGGCTATCCCGCCCCTTTACACTCATAGAGCTATAGCTATGTCGGATTTCTCCAACTGTACAAGGCATTTACACTAAGTGTACAAGGGTGTACAAGGCCACCTAACTTGAAGGATTTCAAACGATTTTCGCAAAATTCTTTGCTCATTTCTTTTTTCAAAGGGGGACATGCCTCGTACTCCCTCCTCATTTCCCTTCGCACACATTCATTGGAATGTCCCCCACACGTATGATGAATGGGAACCTAAATTGGGTTTCATTTTCCCCCTTTTCACTGACCCATGACATCGGCGAGTGGCTATCCCGCCCCTTTACACTCATAGAGCTATAGCTATGTCGGATTTCTCCAACTGTACAAGGCATTTACACTAAGTGTACAAGGCATTTACACTAAGTGTACAAGGGTGTACAAGGCCACCTAACTTGAAGGATTTCAAACGATTTTCACAAAATTCTTTGCTCATTTCTTTTTTCAAAGGGGGACATGCCTCGTACTCCCTCCTCATTTCCCTTCGCACACATTCATTGGAATGTCCCCCACACGTATGATGAATGGGAACCTAAATTGGGTTTCATTTTCCCCCTTTTCACTGACCCATGACATCGGCGAGTGGCTATCCGCCCCTTTACACTCATAGAGCTATAGCTATGTCGGATTTCTCCAACTGTACAAGGCATTTACACTAAGTGTACAAGACATTTACACTAAGTGTACAAGGGTGTACAAGGCCACCTAACTTGAAGGATTTTAAACGATTTTCACAAAATTCTTTGCTCATTTCTTTTTTCAATATTCTTTCAAACCTCCCTTCTTCCTATATTCATCCTCCTTACTTTGGATGTCACATAATGTTGCCTACGATGACAAACTAATTTCGAGTGACATAGTCTCTTCTAATTGCCTTGATTTATGTAAGTGTTGTATGTGTGTGCATGAAAAAGGGGAAGACAACATCCAGTTCTGACATGATGTCATATTAATTTATTATGAGTCATTAATTCCTACTGTTTCAAGGCACCTTGGAGGATGCGAGACTGACTTTACGCTCTTTGTTTTGTTTGCTCTCAGATTGAATTTTTGGTTGCACGACCGAGAACTTTGATGAATTGATGGTTGCTTCAGCTGAGGAAAGCGAATGTGGAGACTACAAGGAACAAAACTGAATTAACATGTTATGATCATACTTGTGTTAGGAGTTTTGAATTAAATATAAACAACAACAAAATATCAATTGATGTACATAATTCATAATGTTTTTCGATTTATTACCATTACTTAAGTCTTGACATAATGGACATGTTGATCTATTAGTTACTGTATTTATATTCTTGAAATGTTATCCGAATGCATTATATAACCATACTATAACTGGATATAATTGGAAGGACCCCTTCCATTTACGGTTCATAATTGAAGTAACTCGTAGCCTTTCTGTGAGGGCAGTGATAACTTTCGAATGGTGCCTTGTATTATCCCCTTCACCGGCCCTGTGTCAGCGCCTTTGCACATGGATCCAAGGCAAATCACAGTGAAAACGTAAAAAGCGATGTCATTTCAACGACCAATTACTAGTTCATTATTAACCCCATATAATGCAAAACCACAGTCATACACTGTTGACTCTACAAGATGCAAGCAACTATTCCATAGATAATGAGGTGGCCACGTCGACCGGTACACGATCGGTTCAAGACCGGTATGCGACCGGGAAAGTGTAACCGGTCGACCGGTTAAATCTTTGTACGACCGGTCGAACACGCCCTCGCCTGTAACACTGATCACTCACTTCTCTGGAGAATTTAATATTCATTTTTTCCAATTTATATTTATTGAAATAACATTTTAAATATATAAAAATTTTATTATTACAATATATTAAATTTCGACATTAAATTTAAATTTAATAAATTTTTTATTAGGTTATTTTAATTTAATTTTAAAGTTTAACAACAAAATCGCATTTGATAATTAAAATTTCAATCCAAAATTGATATCGTATTTGACAATTGAGACTTCAGTTAAAAATTTAAGCCACATTTAATGATTGAGGCTTTATTTTAAAATTATAGGCGTATTTGATAATTGAAGCTTCACTTCAAAATTGAAGTTGCATTTGACAATTAAGGTTTCTGTATAAATATGAAGTTCATATTTATCGATTACGGCTTTAATTTAAATTACAAAAAATAATAATAATACCGTGGCTCCTTCGTGACAACAAAAATTTCATTTTGAATATAAATTTGAAAAAGTGGTTAACATTAACTCTTTTTTCTTCAATAACAGGGCTATTTTTCCCCTTAAACTCCCCCAAATGAACACAAACTTGAGAATGAATCCATTATGATAAACTCATCAGAAATGAAGCATGGGGCTGAATTTGCAAAGAAGAAGGATCTTAACCTCGCTGCTGCTTTATAGGTTGCCCTTGGAGGAACTCCAATGAAATGAAAAATTCAGCCTTTCAACATTTTGGCAACAAGCCCAAAAGCTATGGCGGCCCGCTGAATGATGCTATCTATCCAGGAAGAGCTCACCTCTTGACTATGCATCATGTTTGTAGCAATAATGAAGGAGGATACAGATTCATATTAAACACTTGAGGAAGCAGGTTTATCCGTGATCATAAAGATGGCTCTGCTAGAGAGGGCAAATTTGTATATATATAGTTAGCTGAAATATAGAGGAAACATAGACATATATAGACATAACATAGACATATATATATAGTCAAGTGAAATATAGAGTAAACATAGACAACAGAAACAAAGATGGTAATGATTTGCATCTACGTATGCTAATCCTAAATAGATCTCGCTGCTATCACGACTTAGGAGGGGGTGGTGGAAACACCGATAGGAGGTAAGCCATCATGTCCTCATGCTGACTGTCCTGGCGATCAAGCCTCTGGATGATATGCTCAAAGGTAGCCTGCTGCTGATCCATGCGATCCTCATACTCTGAAATCTCTGCTGCATACACTGGAATTGGTCGGTGACGCCTGTTCTGATAATGATCCATGCGATCCTCCATAGAGTAGAATCGCAT